>NC_057809.1:131135509-131427980 GCF_018294505.1 Triticum aestivum | reverse complement strand
TCTAAAATATGTACTTTGAGACTTTAAATTAGTTTTTTCCTTTTAGTTTAAGACTTCAAATATATAGTTTTGAGCCTTCAAATATGTAGTTTGACACTTACAATTTTTTAAATTTTTTGTTTTTTATGTGGTGATATTTTTATAGTATATTATAGTTTAATTTTATTAAATTTCCATTATTTTAAATATAAATAATGGAATTTCATAAATATGACCTTTTTTCTTATTGGGCTAGCCCAAATAGGATTAGAATGCCGTGGGGTCAAAACCAACAGGGGCAACGGCCCCTGGACCCACGTACTCCCTCTCTCTACCCTGCTCTGTTTCTGTTCCCCTTTCTCTCCCTCTCTCGCCGCCCACCGTCGCCGCTTCGATTCCAGCCGATTTCGGCGATTGCCGTCGTTCTCCGGTCCTGAGATACACATCTGAGCCTGATGCTGCTTGAAGCTACGTCAGTATTTCCGCAAAGAGGAAGAGATGATGCAGCACAACAGTGGTAGTTATTTCCCTCATATATGAAACCAAGGTTATCGAACTAGTAGGAGAACCAAGAAACACAATGTAAACAGCCCCTGCACACAAATAACAAATACTCGCAACCCGGCATGTAAAAGGGATTGTCAATCCCTTTCGGGTAGCGGTGCCCCAAGATAGGCAAACGAACGTGAATAAAATTGTAGTAGATTGATAGATCGAACGCCAAATAAAATAAATAAGAATAAAACGCAGCAAGGTATTTTTTGTATTTTTGGTTTAATAGATCTAGAAATAAAAATAAAGGAAAAGTAGATCGCAAAGGCAAATAATATGAGAAAGAGACCCGGGGGCCGTAGGTTTCACTAGTGGCTTCTCTCGAGAAAAATAGAAAACGGTGGGTAAACAAATTACTGTTGGGCAATTGATAGAACTTCAAATAATCATGACGATATCCAGGCAATGATCATTATATAGGCATCACATCCAAGATTAGTAGACCGACTCCTGCCGGCATCTACTACTATTACTCCACACATCAACCGCTATCCAGCATGCATCTAGTGTATTAAATTCATGGAGAAATGGAGTAATGCAATAAGAACGATGACATGATGTAGACAAGATCTATCTATGTAGAGATAGACCCCATCATTTTATCCTTAGTAGCAACGATACATATGTGTTGGTTCCCATTCTGTCACTGGGATCAAGCACCGTAAGATCGAACCCACTACAAAGCACCTCTTCCCATTGCAAGATAAATAGATCAAGTTGGCCAAACAAAACCAAAATATCGGAGAAGAAATACGAGGCTATAAGCAATCATGCATATAAGAGATCAAAGAAACTCAAATAAATTTCATGGATATAAAAAGATAGATCTGATCATAAACTCAAAGTTCATCCGATCCCAACAAACACACCGCAAAAAGAGTTACATCATATGGATCTGTAAGAGACCATTGTACTGAGAATCAAACGATAGAGAGGAAGAAATCTAGCTACTAACTACGGACCCAAAGGTCTACAAAGAACTACTCATGCATCATCAGAGAGGCACCAATTGAAGTGGTGAACTCCTCCTTGATGGTGTCTAGATTGGATATGGTGGTTCTGGACTCTACAGCGGCTGGAATTGATTTTCATCGACTCCCCTAGGGTTTCTGGAATATTGGAGTATTTATAGAGCAAAGAGGCGGTCTAGGGGCAAGCTGGGCACAACCCACCAGGGCGCGCCTGGGCCTCCTGGCGCGCCCTAGTGGGTTGTGCTCCCCTCAGAGCACCCCCAGGCGCTGCCTCGGCCCATTTGGTGTCTTCTGCTCCAAAAAAATCTCCGTAAAGTTTCGTTGCATTTGGACTCCGTTTGGTATTGATTTCCTGCGATGTAAAAAACATGCAGAAAACAGCAACTGGCACTTGGCACTATGTCAATAGGTTAGTACCAAAAAATGATATAAAATGACTATAAAATGATTATAAAACATCCAAGATTGGTAATATAATAGCATGGAACAATCAAAAATTATAGATACGTTGGAGACGTATCAGCATCCCCAAGCTTAACTCCTGCTCGTCCTCGAGTAGGTAAGTGATAAAAACAGAATTTTTGATGTGGAATGTTGCCTAACATGTCATATCATATTATTTTCTTTATAGCATGGACATTTGGACTTTTATATTGTTTAAAGAAATAGTCTAGTTTTGACATGATAACTTAAATACTCAAGCATATCAACAAGCAACCATGTCTTTCAAAATGTCAATGCTAAAATAAGCTATCCCTAGCCCATCATGCTCAATCATTGATCCATTCATGAAACACACTCGCATATTGACTACACCCAATGCTCAAGTACGATCATAGTGCCTCCTAGTTGGTGCTTTTATAAGAGAAGATGGAGACTCAAATTCAAAAATAAAAATTGCATAAAGTAAAAGAAAGGCCCCCGTAGAGGAAAGTAGGGATTTGTAGAGGTGTCAGAGCTCAGAGCGAAAAACTTAGAGATAAAAACATTTTGGGAGGTGTGTCCTTCCCACCAACGAAAACGACTTAGAGTTCCCAACACTTTCCATGCTAGATATATCATAGGCGGTTCCCAAATAGAAAATAAAGTTTAGTCCTTTTTCCACCATACTTTCACTTTCCATGGCTAACCATATCCACAGGTGCCTTCCATACCAACACTTCCCAAGGAATTTGTTATTTGACAACATAAAGTAAATTCATTTTTCATTTTGGGACTGGGCATCCCTAATACCTTTGCCTTACTCTCGTGCAATGACAAGTGAATAAACATTCATCGTGAGAATAACACATCTAGCATGGAAAATATTAGCCAACCCTCACCGCTCCACGAGCGGTACGAACACACAAAAGAGAAGTTTATTTTGAAAATTAGAGATGGCACATAAAAATTTGCTTAGACTGGCAAAAGAATACCGCATATAGGTAGATATAGTGGACTCATGTGGCGAAAACTGGTTTAAAGGTTTTTGGATGCACAAGTAGTGATCATACTTAGTGCAAAATGAAGGCTAGCAAAAGATTGAGAAGCGACCAACCAATAAACGAATAATCTCATAAGCAAGCATTAAGCGTAATTAACACCGAATAATGCACCACAAGTAGGATATAATTTCATTGCATAATTGTTGACTTTCATGCTTGCATAGGGAATCACAAACCTTAACACCAATATTCTTACTAAAGCATAATTACTCACCAACATGACTCACATATCACATCATCATATCTCAAAACTATCACTAAGAATCAAGTTTATTTTGTCCAATGATCTTCATGAAAGTTTTTCTTATATCCTTCTTGGATATCTATCACTTTGGGACTAATTTTCATGTGTTGCTTTTGACAAGCTCCAACAAATATAAGTGAAGATCATGAGCATAATATTTCTTTCTCTCAGATTAATTTAAGTGAAGCAAGAGAGAATTTCTTGAAAATTTTACTAAATCTCAAATAAATCTAAGTGAAGCAAGAGAGCATTTCTTCAAAAATACTAAAGCACACCATGCTCGAAAAGATATAAGTGAAGCACTAGAGCAAGTCCATAGCTCTTAAAAATTTAAGTGAAGCATAGAGAGCAATTCTAACAAGTCATGAAATAATTTTGGCTCTCTCAAATAGGTGTGTCTAGCAAGGAATCAAGACTTAAAACAAAAAATAAAACAATCAAAGGCTCATATCATACAAGACGCTCCAAGCAAAACACATAGTATGTGACGAATAAAAATATAGCTTCGAGTAAAATACTGATGGTCGTTAGAAGAAAGAGGGGATGCCACTCGGGGGCATCCCCAAGCTTAGTTGCTTGCTGTCTTTTGGATAATATCTTGGGATGCCGGGGCATCCCTAAGCTTAGGCTCTTCTTACTCCTTATTCCTTCATCCATTGTAAGATGACCCAAAACTTGAAAACTTCAATCACACAAAACTCAGCAAAAGCCTTCGTGAGATTCGTTAGTATAAGAAAAAAATCACTACTATAAGTGATGTAGTAAACCAATTCTTATTTTGTTCTTGCATTATATCTAGTGTATTCCAAATTTTCTATGGCAAAGACTCATCAAAGAAAACCATAGAGCCATCAAAACAAGCACAAAACGCAAAGAAAACAGAATCTGTCAAAAACATAACAGTCTGTAGCAATCTGGATAACTCGAATACTTCTATAACTCCAAGAACTCTGAAAAATTAGGACAGCCTGGGAAATTTGTATATTAATCTACTGCAAAAGGAATTGGTATTTTATCACTCTCTGGTTAAAAATGAAAATTATTTTTGCGAGCGCAAAAGTTTCTGTTTTTTCAGCAAGATCAAACAACTATCACCCAAGAAGATCATAAAGGCTTTACTTGGCACAAACAGTAATTAAAACACAAAAAACACAATCATAACAGTAGCATAATTGTGCAAACACTCAAGAATAGAAAGCAAAAAAGCAAAAATAAATTTTATTCATTGGGTTGCCTCCCAATAAGCATTATAGTTTTACCCCCTTAGCTAGGCATAAAGTAAGGATATAAGTTTTGTCATCTTTGTTTCGAGATCCGTAACATGCCCTCATGATTGATTCATATGGTGGCATAATTCTTGTTCTATGGAAGTGTTCCATACCCTTTCTCAAAGGAAATTGGAACTTAATATTGCCTTATTTCATATCAATCATGGCACCGATAGTGCGTAAAAACGGTCTACCAAGAATAATTGGACAAGACGGATTGCAATCAATATCAAGAACACTAAAATCTATGGGCACATAATTCCTATTTGCAAGAATAAGAACATCATTAATTCTTCCCATAGGCTTTTTAATAGTAGAATCTTCCAAGTGCAAATTTAAAGAGCATTCTTCAATATCAGTAAGACCAAGCACATCACATAAAGATTTTGGAATTGTAGAAACACTAGCAGCCAAGTCACACAAATCAAAACACTCATAATTTTTAATATTGACTTTAATAGTAGGTTCCCATTCATCATGCAATTTTCTAGGAATTGAAACTTCAAATTCCAACTTTTCTTCTAAAGCTTTCATCATAGCATCAACAATATGTATAGTAAAAACTTTATTTTGTTCATAAGCATGGGTGAATTTATCATGGATTGCAAAAAATAAATACAATCAATCAAGGGGAAACTATCATAATTAAAGTCTTTGTAATCCAAAAGAGTGGGCACATCACTAGTTAAAGTTTTGACCTTTGCAAACCCACTTTTATCAATTTTCTCAACAAGATTTTCACCCTCTGAATTATCGGGATGCCTTCTAACTAAAGTTGACTCTTCTCTAGTCCCTTTTTCATCAATATTAACTTTACTAAACAAGGAATCAATATAAGAAACACCAATCATTTTAAGATCTTCATCACTTTTATCTTCTAACGAGATCGGTTTAGCGGCCATTTGATTTACTAGGGTAGCTCGTGCATTGGATATGTTTCCTAGCAAACTTTCGGCAAAACCATACTTAGATTGGAGATTGCAAATTTCTCTACTAATATCATCAAGTTGTTTTGTTATAGCATCAAGCACAACAGAGTGCTCCTTAAGTTCTTCAGTAAAATAATTATTATACTCAAATTGTGTAGCCATATATTCCTTAGTACTTTTCTCAATTTCAAGCAAAATATTTGGGTAAGGAACAACATAATATTTTCTTTGAGGAATCATGACTACGCAAACAAGAAAACACGCAAAAACAGATCCGGCAAGAAAAACGGCGAACGAAAAAGAGGAGCGAATAAAACGACAATATTTTGTGAAGTGGGGGAGAGGAAAACGAGAGGCAAATGGAAAATAATGTAAATTGCAAAGAGATGAGATTTGTGATTAGAAACCTGGTATATGTTGAAGATCCTCCCCGGCAACGACGCCAGAAATTCCTTTTGATGCGGTTGAAGCTACGTCGGTATTTCCCCAAAGAGGAAGGGATGATGCAGCACAGCAGCGGTAGGTATTTCCCTCAGATATGAAACCAAGGTTATCTAACCAGTAGGAGAACCAAGCAACACAACGTAAACAGCCCCTGCACACAAATAACAAATACTCGCAACCCACGTGTAAAAGGGGTTGTCAATCCCTTTCAGGTAGCGGCGCCCCAAGATAGGCAAACAGACGTCAATAAAATTGTAGTAGATTGATAGATCGAACGCCAAATAAAATAATTAAGAAGAAAACGCAGCAAGGTATTTTTGTATTTTTGGTTTAATAGATCTGAAATAAAAGTAAAGGAAAAGTAGATCGCAAAGGCAAATAATATGCGAAAGAGACCCGGGGCCGTAGGTTTCACTAGTGGCTTCTCTCGAGAAAAATAGCAAACGGTGGGTAAACAAATTACTGTTGGGCAATTGATAGAACTTAAAATAATCATGAGGATATCCAGGCAATGATCATTATATAGGCATCACGTCAAGATTAGTAGACCGACTCCTTCCTGCATCTACTACTATTACTCCACATATCGACCGCTATCCAGGATGCATCTAGTGTATTAAGTTCATGGATAAACAGAGTAATGCAATAAGAATGATGACATGATGTAGACAAGATCTATCTATGTAGAGATAGACCCCATCGTTTTATCCTTAGTAGCAACAATACATACGTGTCGGTTCCATTTCTGTCACTGGGATCAAGCACCGTAAGATCGAACCCACTACAAAGCACCTCTTCACATTGCAAGATAAATAGATCAAGTTGGCCAAACAAAACCCAAATATCGGAGAATAAATATGAGGCTATAAGCAATCATGCATATAAGAGATCAAAGAAACTCAAATAATTTTCATGGATATAAAAAGATAGATCTGATCATAAACTCAAAGTTCATCTGATCCCAACAAACACACCGCAAAAAGAGTTACATCATATGGATCTCCAGGAGACCATTGTATTGAGAATCAAACGAGAGAGAGGAAGCCATCTAGCTACTAACTACGGACCCAAAGGTCTACAAAGAACTACTCACACATCATCGAAGAGGCACCACTACAAAAAAAAATACACTTCCGTGATGATACGTGTTTGTCACAGTAGGTCGCTTTTTTTGTCATGCATGTACATCCATGACAAATTTATGACAGAATCAAGATAGTCATACCTGTGCCGTCATCGAAGTGTTCCATGACATTACCAAAATTATCATCACGGAAGTGTCCACTTCCATGACAATAAATTGCGCATCACAGAAGTGCTTTCGTCAAGGGTGACCAGCACGTGGCATCCACCGTAACGGAACGCCGTTAAGCTATCGGGTCGGGTTTTGGATCCGATAACCCGTTAACAGCCCCGACCAATGGGGATTTTCCATGTGTAAAATCATCATTGGCTAGAGGAAACACGTGTCGGCTCATCGTTGGGACAGATGTCATCCACTCACTGGACAGAAGGCACCTATGATACGTCGACACGTGGCACGGCCCAACAGTGGCCCATTCCTGTGAAAAGGCCGGCCCATTTGACTTGGTCAAAAGCTGGCGGGCTAGCCCATGGAAAGCCTGTTAACAGCCTGTTCGCATATAGCCCATTTACAGCCCGCTAACCCAAGGCCCGTTACGCCCTATCCAAATTAGGCCCAGTAGCGTCATCTGGGCCGTCCAATATGATTCCAGCCTGTTTTCACTTCTGGCCCATGTATAGCCCATGATGTCTTTCGGCCCATATGAGGCCCTTTGTAACTCTTGGCCCATTAGTGACCCGTGCTAAAACTGGCCCGTAATGAACAGTGTATCACTTTACACCCATTAACGGCCCGTGGTGAAACTGGCCCGTAATGAACAATGTATCACTTTATACCCATTAACGGCCCGTTATTCCATTGGGCCGTCTCCAGCCCATGTTATCTTTTGGCCTTCTCAGAGCCCATTTATTCTTGGGCTCATTTCCAGCATTCGTTTACTTACAGCCCGTCACTGTCATTTTCTGCTTGCGGGCCAAATTCAGCCAGTGGTTACAGTCGGCCCGTTTGTGGTCCATTAATACGTTGGGCCGTTCTCATAGCGTCATCAAATACGGCCTATTAACGATGGCCCGTTATGGTCGGCCCATGAATGGACGATTCCAACTCTAGCCCGTTTACGGCCAGAATGCGGTATGTTTGGCCCATGTTTGGCCAACCGATCATACAGCCCGTATAAGGCCCATTGATGATACGGCCCGTAGAAGGCCCATTGTTTCTACGGCCCGTAGAAGGCCCACCGTTTCTACAGCCCGTAGAAGGCCCACTGTTTCTATGGCCCGTAGAAGGCCCACTGTTTCTACGGCCCGTAGGAGGCCCAATGTCACTACAGTAAATATTAGCCCATGGTTATTGTGGCCTAGTTTTAAAAAATAGGTTATTGCAGCCACTAGCAAACCGCAGAAAAAGAACTGCACTGACTACAAGCAAACAAATAAACAAGACAACAAGGAAATAAATAAGCAAGCAACTTACACTAGGCTATCATGGCTATTACACATATTACATCCACTGGGCATCAAAGTTCGCCACCAGTGCAAATATAGGGAACACAGCAGCATATAAACGCCGCAGCAAAACAATTCCAGAACTGAAACCACTTCAGAAGAGCTCAAGAAACAATATCATGGGTACCCATAATGCTGGCAAGATTCTTAGCAAGCTTATTAAGTTTCTCTTGTTTGGCGCTTAAGTCCTCCAGCGCTTGCTGTTGCACCAGAAAGTATGCATCTGAATTCTGCAGGGACTTCCTCAGTCCTTCGGCTTCCTGTCGCATAACATCTGATCGATGTCTTTCAACTTGAAGTTGAGACTCAAGAAGTCGAACTGATTCAGGCAATGAGTTCGAAGAGCTGGTGCCAGCAGTGGTAGCCAGTAACTCGAACACTACATCAAGACAGGACTTTGGGGTTGTCTCAGTGTCTTCAATATAGTTTTTATCAGCTTTCTTGGAGACCAACAGGGATGTCTCACTATCTTGAACCTTATCTGCATTACTTCATTTACCATTGCATAACAGGGTACTCTTCTCCAATATTTTATCCGCGTTCTAAAAGAGAAACAAACAAACACATCTCAGGTTTACAATGTAGTATATGAAACTCATTTTGGTAAACCAGTTCAGTAGTAAGGTGGACAGGATAACAGCATGAAACAAACATATATCTATGTAGTATGGTCACTGTATGGTCTATATAATTCTAGTTTATGTTGCCAAATCAAGATAAATACAGTTCGAATCATATCTATTTAAGACAAAGCAGCATAGACAGAATATAAGTGTGGGAAACTACACAGCAATAACAACACTTGTAATGTGCATGGCATGAGAACATAATTGTTTATTCAATTGAAACTGAAATCTACATAGAGCAAGTTACAATAGCAAACAGCCAAACACGTTGAAGAAACAGGTTTAAAACATACATGTTGCGCCATTGGAGTTTCAATTGCATCCTTCAAATTTGAAATTAGTTGGTATCAGTAAATACAGTGATGCAAGAGCAAAGTAGTATGAACCATAGCTACGGAACCTGACCTGAGAACAATTCTTCTTCTGCTTTAAGCATTGACTTCGGGTTCGGAGTGGTGGTCCTCGTGATTTGGGCACTGCAGTTGCCTTACTAACTGCTCGTGTTTGGGTGCTCTGTGGTGGAGACAGTGTTGTGTCAACGGGAACTGGGTGTCTATCTACTGGGGTTGGGGTTAGAAGGGGTGTAGCTGGTTCTCTGTCCAACTGGGTAGGGGTACAATCTGCATGAGTGTGGGTTATGTGTGGTGGGGCTGGTTCTTGGGCAAGTACAACCGTGGTTCTATCTGCATCGATAGGTAGCATGATCTTTTCTAAAGACTGTGTTTTTACTCCCACAGATACTGCCATCACTCCCTCCAATTGAAATGGCTGATAAACAAGAAAAGTAATTGAATGTATAGACATTGTAAGATAGACAGGTGCAATGGATAGTAGGGAAGAAAACAGGGCATGAAATAATTCACATTTATGTTGTCTAAGCAAACAGAATAGCAGGACATAATTTCACATATATGATGGCTAATTAAACAGGATAGCATGACACAATTTCACATGTATGATGGCTAACTAAACAGGATAGAATGACATACTTCAAAATATGATGACTATGTAAACAGGATGACATGATATAACTATATGATGTGTCTATTAAAGTGGTTGGCATGCCATAAATCACAAACATGCCGTCGATGGAAACATGATGGCATGATATAATTCACGGATAGAATGACATAATTTAAATATGATGACTATGTAAACAGGATGAGATGATATAACTATATTATGTCTTTAGAAAATGGGTTGGCATGCCATAATTCAGATACATCCTGTCTATGTAAACATCATGGCATGACATAATTCAAGTATATGATTTATATACTAAGGAAGTGAGTAGAGGGCAATCGCATATATGATGTGTCAACTAAGGAGATGGCATTCAATATTGTGTATATGATGTAAAAACTAAGCATTGCAATACAACATATGCATTATATGAGTAATATAACCCTGCCAAGTTTGAGCATACACCTTAGGGGGATAATAGGACTGGTCATCTGCCTCTGAATCCTCCTCTAAAGAGCTATCTTTAACCAGCAAGATATCTGCTTCAGCAGGTAGCATTGTCTGCTCTCAAGACCTTGTTTTCACTCCAGATTTCTCCATCACCAATTCAAATGGCTGATGCACAGGAAGAGCAGTTGAATATATAAACATTGTCGACAAAAGCAATGAGAAATACAAAAAAAGGACGACATGATATAATTCACATGTATGACGCTTGCCTAAACAGCATGGCATTGCATAATTCACATACATAATGCCTTGCAACAAGATAACATTGCATAATTCACATATATAATGTCTTGCAACAAGATGACATTGCATAATTCACATATATGGTAATTAGACACTAAACAGGTGGCATTCACACAAAGCATGTCCAAACTAAGCAAATGACATAGCAATGCAAGATACCATACGCACGATATGCGCAACACAACCCTGCCAAGTTAGGGCATGCACCTCGGGGTGGGAGATATGACTGGTCATCTGTCTCTGAATCCTCCTCTAAGGAGCTATCGGTAACCAGCAAGACATGCGCTTCGCCAGATAGCATTGTCTGCTCTGAAGACCTTGTTTACACTCCAGATTTTTCCATGACCGTGCCAAATGGCTGATGCACAAGAAGAGTAATTGAATGTACTAAAATTGTTGACAAATTTAACACATAATAAAAAAATTATGGCATGATATAATTCACATATAAGATGACTGGCTAACCTGGGTGGCATAGCAAAATTCACATATATGATGCCTGGCTAGACAAGATGGCATTGCATGATTCACATATACGATAAAGAAACTAAACAGATGGCATTGACACAAAGCATGTCTAAACTAAGAAGATGACATCTTTAATGTATACAGTAAGCAATGCAAGGCACCATATGCATGATATTACCAACATCAGCATGCCAAGTTAGAGCGAAGACCTCATGGGGTAAATAGGAGTGGTCTTCTCCTTTTGAATCCCCCTCATAACAGTTATCTTCCTCTTGATTACGATCCGAAATGGGTGGAGGGGGGTTGCCTTTGCACCCACCATGGAATGACGTCTGCATGAAATTTTATTGCCACACAAGGCTCGTCTCTTTTGCTCTACATGATCAGTTCCATTGTGTACAATAACTGGCATGCATAGGAATAAAACATAGTGAGATTATGTAAGGAGTGCATGCACAAATCCAGAGTGATGGTAGCAAACTGTGGATAGACCCAAAACCAATGATAGCAGGCAGATAATAGCTTTAGTTAAAAAATATAGATAATGGCTCCTTTAATGTTTGTTTGCACCCAACATGAAACTCATAGTAGACACCGGAGATTAACCAGATAGTAGACAGATAGTACTGATTGCTGCCCCAATATGTACCCCACAACCATTTAAAAACTCAAGTTTCAGCATTAGTTTGGACCTGACTCGGAGTCTAATAGGTGAACACGACGATAATGTAGCATGTCATCATATTAAGCGACGCATAACGTAAGCAGACACGGAAGAGTGCGACCTCTCTTGCGGACCCGTGTAGTCCTCAAGGTCATCTGCTCAGTTGATGATGGTAATGCAGTTGTCGTGTCTGCCGGCGGCGGGGATGAAGATCTGAGGCGGCGAAAGACAGTCTGGAGAGCGGATCCCTGCTGTGGTGAACCCTTCTGTCGTTGGAGCAGTTGAGCTGGGGTGGAACACAGCGCCGCAGGAGCAGGACAAACCACACAAGGTTTTCTTTGACACATATCTGTAACAGAAGTAATTGAGTAAGGGCTTGTTTGAATTTGAGGATTCTAACAATGCAGGGATAGGAAATAGACAGGAATAGGATAGGAATGCATGTGCAAAATAGAGAATTTAAAAAATACAGGATTTCTGCCAATCTGGGTGTTTGATTCACAACAATTGGAAGATCACAGTATGCAAAAAAGCATGGTGAGATTAAGTCAAACCACAAGAAAATGTACGGATATAATGCTATTATGCTACTATCTCTTAGTCTTGTGCTTTATGAATAGGAATATGAAAAGGAGGAGAAGTGGAAATTAGAATTCCTACGGTTTTTCTTTCAAGGAGACACTAAAGGAACAAATCCTACAGTTTTCCTATGATCCATTCCTTTGCACCAAATTCATGAAAAGTAGTACCATAGGAAACTTTCCAATTCCGATGTTTTTCATTCACTTTTCCTTTCAAGCACTGGCGATTCTAGTAGGCAGGCTTGAGCAAGGAAAATCCTACGCTAAAAAATGTTTTTGTGCTACTTCTATTACTTTGGACCCAGGCCACTGCCATACTAGCTCAACTTCCAGGCCCATCGACAAATGCACAGCTCAAACGCGCAGAGATAAATAATGATGGCGTTCAAGAGAGTCCATCACGGATAGCTAAGTTGCCTGGTACCTCACTGCTTGTCATATAGTAGGATAAAATAATCGTATTTCCCGTTACTACGAGTGCTCAGTGGACAATATATATAACATGTAGAGTAAAAAAAGATGCAACAAGTGTACAACCTCTTTGGCGAAGCCATGTCGATCTCAGCGTGATTGGGTTGGCCGATGAGGATGCTTCGGCCGACTGGCTGTCGGAGGAGGGGAAGAAGATCTTAGGCGTCTGGAGATGGAGTCCGAGGTACTGCTCCGCTATGATGGAGGGTTTTGTCGTTGGAGCAGCTCCGGTGAGTTGTACGACACCGAGGCTGAAGCAGGACAAGAGAGACAACGAACAACGTTAACCTGAGTGGAATTCTAATAGCATCTCCAATACATGACGTAAAATACATAAACACAAAGTGCTAGATGTAAAATACATCAGCCGCTCATCTCTGAACTTAACTGTCAAAACTGAATTTAACTGTCGAAACTGAACTTAATTGTCAAAACTAAACTTAACTGTCGAAACTGAATTTTGCTGTCGAAACTGAACACACTAGCAAGGTGAGGCTACACATCAGTCGCCTAACTTTTTCATCTCTGGTCAGTCGATTTTGTAGCCGTTGGATACGAAATCAAGGGCCCGCGGTTCATCTTCAACCTCCACCCCCCTGAGCCGGCCAAACAGCAGCCCCCCGCCGCCCGCGGCCGGCGGTGCAACACCTCGCCCGCCCCGAAAACACTCCCCACCGCCGGTCCACCGCCGCCCGGGCCATCCCTCTAGGCCCCCCCGTGCCAAGCTTTTTCTCCGGCGATCCCCACGCCACCGCCCCGCCACCGCCGGCGACCACCGCCCCCATCCTGAACCCTAAGATAGATAGTGGGGTACCTCTCCGGCGAGCCCCCCCCCCACTGCGGCTGGTTCTTCCTTCACCCCGGCGGCATTGGAGTGAAGTGTAGCTAAATCGGAGCAGCATCGCAAGCAAGAGCAAGAGCGAGAGCAGCAGCACGAGCAAGAGCAATAGCAATAGCAAGAGCAGACCAGGAAGGGGACCGAGAGCAAGAGCAGAGCAGCAGCGCGAGCGAGAGCTAAAGCAGTAGGAGCAGGTCCTACTAATGTGGACATCACCGCCGAGGAAGCGATGCCATGGAGGAAGTGGCCGGCGACGCCGCCGTGGATGGAGCCGCGCCATGTCGGCTCGGGACTGAGCGCCGGCAGCACCGTGAGATCGAAAATGCGGTGATTAGTGTACAACCTCTTTGGTGGCGCCGATTAGGCCGCAGCTTCATCCGAGGAAACGGTGATGATGATGCTCTTCCGGTGGTGTAGGTGAAGGCAGCGGTGTGGGAATGGAGGTGGCGCGAAAGACGAAGGGAACATCGGGGCAGCTCCTTGGAGGTGGAGGACGGTGTGGCTGAACCGGCGGGGCGATGAGATCGACGACGGATCCTCATTCGGTACGATGGATGAGGGACGTCGAGGTGTTGCTGTGGACGACGTCATCGGGGAAGAGGCTTCGGCTGGGTGGCGGACGGAGCAGGGTGTGGGGTTTCGTCGCGGGTTTTCGCGGCCTTGGTGTATGAATGGGTGGGCGGATGGGATGGCAGTGGGGAACCATGGCTTAGAGACGCGCTTGTCCGAAATGTGGGGTAAGTTATGAAAGTACCCCCACCGATTTGAGGCAGTTCTTTTGGTTCAGGGGTACCACGGGCATTTCACGTGTCGGGATTTCACAGGAGGTGGGAGTTTTCGCGCGCGTTGTAATTTCAGAATAGCAAGGCGCGGGTTGAGATGGAGGGAGTTGTCGGAGAACAACGAGACAAAGATATACCTTAAATATTTCGGGCTAACAAGGCGCGGGTTGAAGAGGCGGGAGTTTCGCAGCACGATAGACAGAGACGCTAGCTTGAATTTTCAGCATAACAAGGCGCGGCTTGAAATTTCGGAAGAACAAGCTTAACGTGTACCCAAAAAAAGACAATTTGCACCTCAACACGCACAACACACACACAAACACCATTTAGACTAGAGTGAGGTACACGTGCATTGCACGCATGAGATTTGGCAACCAAATTATGAATAAATACCACATTATAGCATGCAAGATTTGAGTCATATATGCATGATGTAGATGTTCGTTTAATTCTTATAGTTCATTTCATTCAAAATCATCTAGTTTTTATAAGAAAGGTAATCTATTTTAAGATTCCTGGAATTGTGCGTCGTAAGACATAAAGTAAAAACAAATAATGGCAAATCATGTAGAAAAACATTTGGGCAATTCTGATATGGAAGATTCTAGAACAAATAAGAAGTGCTTGTGTTTTGATGTTTGTGCATTATGCTTAAGTTCAACCATGGAGTCTTCTAGATTATACATGTGGCAAAATCTGGTGGAATCTAGATGATATCCAACGGCCAGTAGTGCTCAAATTTGCCATCTTTGGACCATGGGATTCTCCTCATCCAACGACCATCTTTCAAAGTTAAAGTTACCCGCACACAATATAAAAAATATATAAAATATTATATATAGGGGTATAGATATAGATATGTGATGCAAAAGCCGCCCATCATCTCCAATTAGAACAGTGTGTCCATGCACGGATGCGACGTGGCCAAATGATGTCTGCCATCGGTATCTCAAATTCAAATCAGTCTGACCTTGTTCAATGTGTATACATTACAACATGCTCGTTTCCAAACCACACCGCGCAGATCTCCGTTATATTCATGCATGCATGGGTTTCAAACATCAGGATCTCTTGTTCAAATATTTGAATTCAACTTTACGTTGATTGTGACCTCACCTATTCAGCTATTCTTTTACACCCACACAGTAGTCTTCTCTTTATAATTGTACCACTAACTTTCTCTCATGCATGCATGCACACACACTACCAGTCGGCATTATCCATCGCCCGCATGCAATCTTTTTCTTCAGGTCGGTCTCCATGAAGGCACACACCAACACACATCCCCCTCTCCATCATATCGGGCATTCTTTATCTCTCACGCGTGCATGCACAACGATCGATGTCCCTCTATGTATGTGTGTATATAGCTAGGTCTTTCATAGTTTTCCACACAAACCGATCAATCGATATATCCAGTGAGGTCTCACCCTCTTTCCCACGTCCACATCGATCAATCTATACCTCTCTATATAGGATTAAAATATATAGCTAATACACCCACATTAATTATGTATCCAACGTCCCCCTCTCATCATCCATGCCTTCCACTTCATCTCTCAGACGTGTGCACAATGGCGAAGACAGGGGCAGTAAGGGACCTGCCCCCCTCCCCCCTAACATCACTATATATCAAGGCTAATATGAATGTGATCATTAGACAATTGCTGCTAAAAATGGTTTAAGTTCATGAATTGACCCTCCTCGTAAAGGATTAGCAATGCTTGGCCCCCTAGCTCATTTATTTTTCATGGCTCCGCCACTGCGCGCATCAGCGCACGTGTTCGCCCTCTCTCTCTAAATATCGATCTCACACTTGTGCATTCCTTCATAGTCTCCCTCCACTCGGCCCCTCGCACCATCTTCTAGCCCCCCACCAGATTTTGCCACATGTACAATCTAACAGACTCCATGGTTGAACTTAAGCATAATGCACAAACCTCAAAACAACAATGGTTCTCTTTTGTTCTAGAATCTTCCGTATCATAACTGCCCAAACTTTTTTCTAGTTGAATTGCCATTATTTGTTTTTACTTTATGCTTTACGACGCACAATTCCATGAATCATAAAATAGATTAAGGGCTTCTTTGATTCAAAGGATTCTCAAAGGAATTTTGGAGGATTCTAATCATTAGGAATTTTTCCTATCTTGGTTGTTTGATTCGTAGGATTGTAAACCATAGGAATTTTTTCATATGATTCATTTGCACTAGATTTCATAGGAAACATCCCATCCACTCAAACCTCTTTGAAAAAATTCTGCGTTTTTTCTATGCACAATCAAACACTCATACAATCCTGTAGGATTCAAGACGACATTCCACTATAATCCCATGTTTTTCCTATTCCCACGTTCTTAGCTATTTTATAAAAACTAATTGATTTTGAATTAGATGAACTATAAGAATTAAACGAAGATCAGGCATATATGACTCAGAGCTTACATGGTATAGTGTGGTATTTATTCATAATTTGGTTGCAAAATCTGATGCGTGCAATGCACGTGTACCTTACCAGTACTTCGAGTATGTGCAGAACACGTAAATTAGAATATCAATGGCACGCTACATAGTGTCTCTCTTACGGTTCATGAAGCCATGTGGCACATGTGTAGGCGTTGTCGCGACCTCCTTGTGTGGATTGATCACAGTGACGTGCTGCTGGTTCCAGAAGAATGTACTCGTCCTCCCTGAGCCATACTGGCGGTACATGCACGAAGCGAAGATGTGCACACACGCCATGCACGCACTCATTCCTCACACACACACGCGGGTACATGGGCGGACGCAATTTTGTACCAAGATCCACCCCATGTGATAATTTGACGCGTGTAAAGTCATTCACTTCATTGATGGTCAATTAATGCAGCGCATGCAAATTGAGTGGACGTGAGGGCGGAAGAAAGACATTATTACTCCACTGCGTGCATGCGAGTAGTTAAATCGTGGGTTGCTAGTAATACTTCCATTGGTCTCCTTCGTATTTTGTGCCAATTTTTGACAGTAACATAATATTTACGCATTTGAGCAGTGTAGTGGTACTTGAAATTTATGTTCCATTAAACTCATCGGGAGCCGTTTCGGGCCTCGAAACCAAAACCATCAATTAATCTTTACCTTGTTCCCATCACATTCGAAAGCCTGCTCACACCAACTAGTAGTACGTACCAAACCTGAACGTGTTCCCACTATGCAGGTATTAGTACTAGTGCTAGTACTTAGGTTATAAAAAGGGGAACTACCTAACCGAAAATCACTCTACCTTTCCTCCTCATAAGTGCTTCTTCTTTGTCCGTCGTTGCCATGGCCGGTGAGCAGAGCTCTAGGTCGAGAACTACTCGTAACAAGGGAGCGGCAACCAAGGCTGCGGAAAAAAAGAGAGGGATCGCCGCCACGCAGAGACCTCGAAAGATCTCTCACGGGCAGGCGATGGCTCCCAGGAGCGCCCTAGCCGCGGAGGCGAACATGCCGAGCCGGCAGAGCTAGAGTCGTTATCCCTCGACAGCATGCCCGATCAGCTCAATAAGCAGAAGGAGTTCACCCAAGGCTTGATGGACTTGCTAAAGGAGAGCCTCGACGACATGCCCGCTGAGCTCAATCAGCAGGGGGAGTTGACCACCGGCTTGGTGATGCTGTTGAAGAAAAGCATTGCCTCGAAGAAGAAGGCGACCGGCGAAATGCTGCGACTTCGGGAGGACAATGTGAAGCTCTGCCATGAGATCGACTTGTTGAAGGAGAAGAACGCCGGCTGGAAGAAGCTGCATGAGAATAGTAGTTCCTCAATGAAGATGCTGCAGGACCTCGCCATGGAACAGAAGGAAGAGTTGGCGAAGCTCCGCATCGAGCACCCAGCTGCTGTCAAGGTACGTAATATGGCCGTGGAACAAATGATGAAGGCTCGCATCGAGAAATGCCGCGTCGTGGACACAATGATGAAGATGGCGGAGGAGACGCGCAAGGAGATGGAGGTC
Organism: Triticum aestivum; assembly: GCF_018294505.1. Taxonomy (NCBI): domain Eukaryota; kingdom Viridiplantae; phylum Streptophyta; class Magnoliopsida; order Poales; family Poaceae; genus Triticum; species Triticum aestivum. The sequence continues at coordinate 131,409,403 of NC_057809.1, read as the reverse complement.
GTGGAGGCGATGAAGAAGCAGTTATGACTCCACGGCGAATTAGATCATTTGGGGTGATAATCTTCCTTCTTCTTTGGCTCCTGTGTTTCATCTTTTGCTTCGGGTGTTTTGCCGGACGTGTCACGTTCTCTGCGAGGCATGAATAGAACAATGTTTTTTTGATGGAATGAATAGAACAATGCTAACAATGAGATGACTAGCAAATTAGATCATTTTTTATCGCCATATGGCACTGGGCTGCCGTGTTTCGTGCTCCTCCGTCGCAGTACTACTCTAGTGGAAAACTTGAGTATACCACACGGTTCTTTGCTCCTCCTCGATCAGGTCGTCGGCGCATTTATACGAGCAGTCAAATCACAAGGCCCCGCCTTCCAGCAGTAATGAGCCGTCAAATCACAAAGGCCCTTGCCTCTCATGAAACCAACCAAGCTAGACTGCCCCGCCCTCTAGCCTTTTAAAAAATGTATACTTTTGTACAGCAGTAGTATCGATGGATTGCGCCATGGAGCAAAACTTGAAATTAAAAAGAAGGTGGTACATATAGAGAGCGCTCGTCGCCAAATTATGCATATAGTACTATTAAAAAGGCTAGTCACAATACTGGTGTCCAGCACAACCCACCCCTCAAATAAAACTAAGAGGGTGCTTGGATACGTTTTAGTCCCATGACTAAAAGTAGTGGGACTAAAACATGCTAGCCTCACCCATGCTTGGATCCAAATACTAAAAAGGCTAAAATCAAGTTAATGAGCATTTATTATCCTCCAAACCCTCCAATCGAGAACTCGCCTGTGTTAAAGGAGAGGAGTTAAACGAGTAGAGAGAGGACTAATCCACATTTTAGTAGGGGTACCCCTGACTAAAAAAATTTAGTCTCAAGACTAGTTTTAGCCCCTCTTTAGTCAGGGGTGCTTGGAACTTTAGCCTCTTAAAGAGACTATTTTTTGTCAGACTAAAATAAGTCCCTTGGATCCAAGCACCCTCTAAGCATCCTGGAATTATTTGACAAAACTAAGCACCCTGAAATTCTTTGACAACTAAACTGTTGGCTATATGATGTTGGCCATATATATTGTACGTGTATAATGTGAAGAAACGAGTGGTAGTACTATACCAACTAAAAGATGAAATGTAAGAAATACTAGTATGTATGTACTGAAGAGTTAAAGTAACGAGAAGAAACATAACATAGTTCTGCTGGGGGATCAGCACAATACACCCCTCAAATTAAATTAAGCACACCTGAAATTAAACTTTGCAACTATTCCGGTAGACACTCATTAGAACCACCATGAGCAACGACACTGCCACCTTACTAGGAGTCCTCGTCCACGTCCTTGACTTCGTCCTTGTCCCTGTTCCTCTTGGCCGATACTTCTTTGCTTGAACCGCACACTTGGCTGTTGCTCTTCATCCAACCCTTATAGATATTGAAGCAAAGGTAGCCATCCATTGAAGCGTAGTGGATGTGGTCTGTATCTAGTAAATTCCGCTGCCATGCATGACGATGAAACGTGTAATGAGGTTTCTCCAGTTTACCGTATGAAGGATGAACCATGGCTACTGCCAGGGTCAACATTGAAGGCTGATGAGAGGACACCAGCCGATTCTTCTGGAGGTCGAAGGTGTTGCCTACAACGAGGCCTATCCGATGCAGGACTTCTTTGTCGTTACCAAAGTCTACAGTAACGAATTTGACTAGGTTGCTCTCGAGGAAGTCCTTAAAATCCTGGCACTCAACGTCGGCATGGCATATGTGGTAGACCAAGCATAAGTCATGCACGCAAACCTGGATCACGGCGGGCTTCTTCCTCTCTTCGTCCTTTAGATCCTTCTCTCGTCCCAGGACTGTGGTGTACTCAACATCTAGCCCAGCGACCCACTCATCATCTGAGTCTTCAAACATGCGTCTGAAGCGAGAAAGGCATCCTTTCACCGTCGCAGAAGAACGGGTGTAGATGACGTCGAACTCATCGCCGGTGATGGTTCTAACCTTGTACTCACCGCCGATCATGGAGATTTGGGACGCCATGGATTTGGGAGGAGGGTTAGGATTAGTGGAACTACCGTAACGTGAATGTACGGGATGACTAGGAGCGAACCGCCGTAGTATTGAAGGACATGCGGGGATGAGTAGGAGCAAACTGCCAGCGTGTGAACGGCAGGGTAGTGGCTTTCCATTCTCCCATGATACGGGCTTCCGAGAGCCCTTGGATCTGAGATCGAACGGTTGCATGGCGTGATTCTAGACCTATGGGTGAATATCCTATCCTGGAGGGTTATTCTGCAAATTTTCAGCAACTTAGCATGCGACCGTTTGATCTCAGATCCAAGGGCTGCCAGTAGCCCGTATCATGGTCGCGCCTACCACGACCGTCGCATCGCTCACGCGGTCGCGCCCTTGGAGATTTAACACGGTGCGTTAGGCTATCTGATGTTGGCATGTCATACATAGTCATCACTTAGTCACTCATACTACAACAAGGTTGGCTATAAGTGTATTTTTTTACTCCTCTCTATCTCTTTCTTCGTACTCAAGGAAGAAACGGTGCTAAGCGCGTGTATTTATTGCATTTGCCAATGAGTGGCCTCTTCCAATGAAATGGTGTTGCTAAGTTTGCTTCATTTAATTAGCTATAGACTCAAAATTTTCTTTTCACCTAGGTACACGTGCTTAGCACCGTTTCTTCCTTGGGTCACCAAACTAGTCTCTCTCTTCTTGATTAACTTGCCACATCAGACTTTATGCTTATGTGGCAAGCTTAAGAACCTGTAGGAGCAAGTAAAAGTAAGTACAATAGTGCGCTTTACATGGCAATATTTGCATATGTGGAGGAAAGAGAGGCAAGGAAAAAAGTGAGAAGTGGGCTCTCATGCAAGAGCTAGCCTCTACTACATGGTGAGCATTGGGAGAGGCACCTGTATGGAGGTGGTCAGGGAATCTCGGAGACTCAGCCCGGTCGTAGCGCGCCAGTTAAAATGATAAGGGCAAGTCAAATCACGGGCGCCACCTGTCCAGTAGTAACTCGCTGTCAAATCACACAGCCCTATGTTTGCAGCATCCTACTCCCTCGTCTTTCTCGCGTCTCTGTCGAACCGACTAGGCGGAACTGCTCGCGCCTACCACGCAGGAAAAGCCCCCGCCCTCGGACTTTTAAATAGTATACCGTATACTATTTTGTATCCATGGATTGCCCCGCCGCCATGGAGCAAAAGCATCTAGAAACGGAGGAGATACGATGGTCTTGCAATAGAGAAGAGGGAGAGGCGAGACGGTGGTTTTGGAATGGAGATGATGGAGAGGAGAGGAGGTGGTTTTGCAATGGAGAAGAGGGAGAGGAGCGTGCGTAGCGATTTAGGATTGGACGAGAGGGGCGGCACGCTCTGAACTGATCAAAATAAAATCAATTTGTGACATGCATTCACATTTTGCTTGTCAATACAGTAACATGATCAAAACATTGACCCCAAAATCGCGAAACAACAAAAAAATACTTCCAAGACCAGCGCTGCTCTTCCGCTCTTCTCCTCTTAAACCACCGCCCGCTCCTCTCCTGTTCCAATCTAAATGCAGCGCCGCTCCTCTCCTCTTTCCATTTCAAAACCACCGCACCTCCTCTCTGTTCCAGTCCCAAACCAGCGTCGCTCCTCTCCCATTCTAATCCAGACCAGTGCTGCCTCCTCTCCTCTTCCATTCAAAAAACCACGCCGGCGAGTGAAGGTGTTGTGGAGAAGTAGATCGATGGAGGAGTACACCGATACGTGAGGATCGCAAGACGGCGACCCTGTGAAGCTAGCTAGGATGTTGGAGATACAGTCTTCGTTTGACAACAAGGACCAACTAGCGGCGACGGCGGACATCCATGGCCAAATATCTGCACAGAGCGAAAAGGCGGTGATACTCCCGGAGGGAGTCACGCCGGAGTACATAGAGCTGCTCCTCTGGGCCATGGAGCAAACAGATTCACCAAATCCGATCGTGAGGGAGCGGTGGTGGGAGTATCGATCCCAGATGGAGCATCCACCAGAGATTGAAGGATCGAGAATCTACAGGGTGCCGTTTATGAGGGTGTCCTACCAGAGCGAGCCGGTGGAGTCTTCGTTGACCAAACCCAACTGCAAGAGGAGAAAAGCAGTTGGCCCGACGATGCTTCCCCGCCATCGTCTCCCTCGCCGTTCACATCGTCTCACAGGGCGGATGTCTGCTACCGAGGAATAGGAGGGGGCTGCCCCCCCAGCCCAATAGTTGGGCAAGTTGTGAATTGTCAGGAGGAGCTTAGGGTTGTCAGTATTTGCAGGTTGTGAATTGTGTTTTGTGTTGTGTATTTTGAGAGTACTTTCAGATATGAATGTCTTTTGAATTTCAGATTTGCAGTATTGAGCATATGAAGTATTTTATGAATTCTAGATATCTATTTTTAGCACTTAAAAAAATGTAGTTTCATAGGAGTATAAAAGTGCAGACAATGTGATTCTCAGAGAAGAAACTGCAAGTTTCAGTTTCAGATAAGAAACTGCAAGTTCATTTTCAGATAAGAAACTGCAACTTTCAGAGGCAGAGCATTTATATTAACACGGCCTTTTCAAACAGGGTTAACATCATGTTGGAAGTTTTATTCATGGTTGAAAAATGGAACTACCAGCCAGTTAACATCATGCTGATCAACATTCATGCATAGCACATCTTCATAATGATGCAACAGTCAAAATGCCCACACAATGTCGAGTGTGTGAAACACAGAGAAAACGAGGGACGAAGTTTTGGCAAGTGTTGGACGTGGTTTTGGGCTGCCCCATCTAGGCTTTCATTTTTAACATGCGCAGCCCACGTCCTCGGATGGGAGGTCCATAGGCGTGTTTGTATTTTCTTAGGGCCGTCATGTATCGACCGGCCTATGGACCTCCCATCCGAGGTTTTATTTTTGGCAGCCCAATTTATGTTTTTTTAAGAAAACGCAGAGGTCTGTTCTATTTTTCTATATAAGAATAGGAACGCCAGGTCCAACTTATGTTTCCCTTCTAACTATACTATACTGTATATATTTAAATTATTTTATATGTTGACTGTTTAGTTCACATAATTGGCAAATAGATGACCGCTCTCACGATCCCCTTCGCCCCCGCCACCACCTCCACCCTCGCCGACGCCCCCGCCACTACCTCCACCCTTGCCGCCGCCATAGATCTCGCCGCCACCCCCCGCCTCCTGACTCCGGGCGCGCCTGCCCCCCTCAGCAAGTCCGCTCGTGCGCCCCATGGAGTCGCCGGCCATATCCACGGGGGAATGGCTGGAATACAGGAAGATGTACAAGATGCATCTCCCACATGTCTACAAAGCCTTCCCGCAGATGCTCCAACCGCTCGACTCCGTCGCGCCAGTGGTGCTGCGGGAGACTCGAGGGAGGAGATGGAGGGAGCGGGCGAAGCGGATCCGCGACGACGCTCTCTCCTGGCCCCAGTGCATGCGCGAATGGAGGGAAGCAGAGGAGGAAGCTGCGAGGGAGGAAGCCAAGGAGGGACCGAATCCGTTCTCTCACTCGTGCAGGTATGCTCGGATGTGCAAGGACCATGTGGATTAGGAGATGCTGAATCTAGCCCTACAGATATACTTCGAAGGAGATTTCTCGAAGAAGCACAGGATGCCCCACCCCAGTGAGCCGCCGATTGCGTTCATTCGATGGGCGAAAGGAGAAGTGAATTCAGGAGATCCATGTCGTGCTGCGAGATGGGAATGCTTGACTGGACTCCTGCCAACCAGCACGCCATCGGAGCCGGAGCAGGTGGATCCCCTACCTTACCTCTCCCCCAAACCTGCAAAAGATTGAAATTAGGCTTGCAATCTGCTTCAATTGAGTTGTCTGGTGGTTATTTCTGCTTCCTGAGAGACAACATCTGGCTGGAGGATGAGAAGGAACCAGGAACTCGGATGAATTTCCCCTATCACAATGGGGGGAGCGCCGGTTGGGTAGTGGTACGGCCCACATCTGCCCCAAATGGGGGCACAATCTAGGCAGACTCCTGTAATTACCCAAGATCAATCTGCTGGTGGTTCTGACTCTCAGATCAGTGGGAAATCTCAAGGCAAGAATCAGCAAAAGAAGAGATAGGACATCTAGAAAACTGCTCCTGCCCCTGCTTCGGGCCTTATGGCATACTCTGAGGTGATCTGCAAAATGGTTACCCATAAAGTTGAGAATTGCCCTGTCAGAAGGAAAACCCACAGTTCTGCTAGATATGTTGGAAGTGCTGCTCTAGGATTATGTCCACCATTGACAGAATTTTCTGTGACATAGAATTAGATAGTTTTCCCCTTTCTAGTTGTAGAGCTCTGCTCAGATGTGGTAGTGACCACACTCCTTTGCTCTGGGACTCTGGTCTTAACTAAACTCCAAAGAGCAATAGTTTTAAATTTGAAAAGTGGTGGTTTCTTAGAGAAGATTTTACTGAGCTAGTCAGGAAAATCTGGAATGAGCCTACTGGGATCAGCTGCCCCCTAGAAAATTGGCAGATCAAAATCAGAAGATTTAGAAGAACTACCAAAGGGTGGAACTCCAATGAGGAAGCTAATCTTAGAAGATACAAAAGGCTTCTCCTCCTTGAGTTTGATTCTCTAGATATTAAGGCAGAAACCACTGACCTCTCTGAGGCTGAGACTAATAGATTAAACTTTGTCCATGGAGAGCTCAAGAAAATTTGGCTTCAAGAAGAAATCAAAGCCAAACAAAGGTCTAGAGATAGGAACATTAAGAAGGGTGATAGAAATACTGCTTACTTCCACGAAGTAGCTAACCAGAGGAGGAGGAAAACTCTCATTACTGAGGTAGATGAGATGCTGAAACTGGCTAGTGACTTCTACAAAGACCTGTTTAAGAAAGAAAACCCTTATGGGTTCTCTCTACAAAACAATTTTTTCTCTGCTTCTAAAAAAGTATCTCCTGCTGAAAATGAGCTGCTAGAAGCCCCTTTTTCAGAGACAGAGGTGACGGAAGCCATTTTTAGCTCTTATCCTGATGGGGCTCCTGGTCCTGATGGGATTCCCTTCTTGTTTTACCATCATTTTTGGGACTTGGTGAAAAATGATCTCTTAGATCTTTTCCAGGCCATTCATAGAGGAGACTTGGATCCAGCAACTTACTCATGGGGGGTCTGCTGGGGTCAAGTTAAATAACTGTGAAAGTAATTTTTTTCCTTGCTGGTAAAGGCCTTAGGCAAGGTGACCCCATCTCCCCGCTTTTGCTTAATTTAGTAGTGGACGTTCTTACTAAAATGCTGAGCAAAGCTGCTGATCATAGTCTGATTGCAGGGCTCTGTCCTGAGGTATGCCCTAGTGGCATCATCTGCCTTCAATATGCAGATGATACCATCCTTTTCTTAGAGAATGACTCGACACATGCTAGTAATCTGAAAACTATTCTAACCTGGTTTGAACAAGTCTCAGGCATGAGAATCAACTACTCTAAAAGTGAAATCATCCCTATCAACATGGATGATCAGGAGTTAGCTGACTTCCTCTCTATTCTAGTCTGTAATAAAGGTAACTTCCCCATTAAGTACCTAGGTATCCCTCTCCACTATGATAAACTGAGGAGAGAGGATATCCAACCCCTTCTGGATAAAATCATTAAAAGGATTGCTGGGTGGAGGGGCAAACTTCTCTCTTACAGAGGTAGATTGATCCTCATACAAGCTTGTTTGGCTAGCATTCCAGTGTATCTCCTCTCCTTCTTCAAGTTCCCTAAATGGGCAGTGAACCTCATCAATTCTCAGATGTCTCATTGCTTGTGGAATGATTTTGAGGGAAATAGGAAGCTACATCTTGCTAATTGGGCCCTAGTCTCTATGAAAAAAGATTTTGGAGGCCTAGGCATACCTAACCTCCAAGAAAATAACATCTGTCTTCTAGGGTCTTGGATTAAAAGATTCTATGAGGAAGACCTGAAACCCTAGAAGCTTCTTATTGCCCATAAATACCTAGGAAATAAACCTAATATTTTTGTCCATTCCTCCAACCCTAAGACCTCTAGATTCTGGAAAGGATTAAAATCTATTATGCATGCTGTGAAATTTGGCTACAGATGGAACATAGGGGATGGGAGCAGAACCAGGTTCTGGGAAGATGCTTGGTTTGGCACATACCCCCTAGCAGTCCAATTTTGGCCTATTTACTCTGTCCGCAATGAGCTTAACAAAAGTGTCAATGAAGTTTGGGACGGTCAATGCCTAAAACTCTCTTTTAGAAGGAACTTTAGTGATAGTCTCATGGAACAATGGTTCTAGTTGGAGGAAATTGCCAAAAGCATTACCTTTACTGCCAAGCCGAATGCCCTGATTTGGCAGCTAGACAATAAGGGGAAGTATTCCTCCAGCTCCCTCTATCATGTTATCAACTTTAGAGGGGTTCAACCCGTGTTTATCACTGTTGTCTGGAAATTGAGGGTTCCCCCTAAAATTCATGTATTTCTCTGGCTTCTCTTCGAAAACAAATTGATGACTAGGGATAACCTTAGGAAGAGACACATCATCAAACCCCTTGATTGTGTTTACTGCTTGGAACAAGAGTCTTGTTCTCACCTATTTTTTGAATGTATAGTTGCTAAACATCTCTGCGCCCACATTGAGGAATATTTCTCTAGTAAGATTGGCTCATCCTTCGAATCTGTCGCCGGATTCTGGATTGCTACCAAAAAGTGCTCAGTTTTAAACACTGTTAGCTCAGATGTCCTTTGGTGCCTCTGGAAATATGGAAATGCTATGATTTTCAGTAACACCTCCTGGATTTCCATTCCGCAGGTCTTGAGGTTGATCAGGAACATGGTAGGAACTGGCCGATTCTCTCCCCTGGATTGGACAAGGACAAGTTGATGAGCTTCGTGGAAACCCTAACAGGATCCCTCCAGAAACCATTGGTGATCACTTGTGGCTGAACAAGGCTCGACCTGCTCTGGGGCTGGACCCGTGGGCTCATCTCAAGATCTCTGATGAAGAGGATGGGCACCTGGCGCCGAAAAAGAGGGACATCCACCATGCTACGCCTTCCAGCCCGGTGTCTCCGCTTGCTTACTGGTCGCCGCAGGCTGACATGGCCCCTCGGCTGAAGACCATGAAGGCTTCGCTGGACCCTCCTTGTGTCATTTGAGTGCTCTATCCGCTCTGCCTTTGGCACCGCTCGGGTAATTTGTGTTATTCAGAGAACTTGTTCATCCACCCCCTAGTTTGTAGCTTTTCTACCTTTGCTTTTGAACTGCTCTTTGAGCTGTTGTATCAGAATATGTTGTGGTTTCGTTCTCAGCAATGGAACCGGGGAGATGCTCCCTGTTTTTCTAAAATATATATTTTATATGTTATTATATAAAGCTTGGAAAGACTGTAAATTTAAGGACGAATGTAATAATATCACTTATTATTTAAATATATTTATAACAAAATGCTCAGCCCCTTTTTATTTTTTGATAACATTGCTGGCCCAACCCAACATATAATTAGAATCAGCCCAGCAAAATCATGTATTTCGAGAAAGTGCAAATGGGCTGTAATTTTTTAGGAAATAAAATAAACGGGCCGCATGGACGCTACATTATTTGTTCACCCAGCCCAGCTAATGGCTGTGATTCAAAAAAAGATCAAATTGACTGTAAATTCTACCGCGCAAAAAAAGACTGTAAATTCTGAAAAAATGGGTTGAATACGTGCCACATTTTTGGAGGCTGAAATGTGGGCCAATAGGTCGAAGCCAATGCAAGTCGTTGTCAATTTAGTCAACAAATGATTCTGACATGTTAGCCGTTGGATTTACATCCAACGACCGGCATCCATCTTCAATCTCTTGTCTTCTTCCTCCAGCGCTGCCGGGACCACCTCCCACCTCCTGCTGCTAGCAGCTCTGCTTAGCACGCTTCGCTATGAAGCGCTACTCCACCATTGGCCAGGCCATCCCTCCACCCCTCCACACCTCCTGTTCTTCTCCACCGACTGCCGAACCACACCGCACTAGAACCAGTTAACCCTCGTACACCTCTCTGTCTGCGACTACTACCGTGTCTTCCCATCTCCGGCTTGTTGCTGTCCGGGGCCTCGCCGTCGTCCACCACCTTGGATGCGCTCGGCATGGCGTGGTCAACGTGGTCAACAAACGACACCATTGGAAGTAGACTGTGCGTGGAGAGGCTGACAGCTGGGTCCACGGCCGCACACAAGGAAATGCCTCCTTATTACGCACAAAATAATGATTCCTCCACCTGACATCTGGGACCCACCGGAAGGGCCTCTGTATTTCACGAAATAAAGTGCCCCCGCTGACATGTCGGACCCACCAGCTATCTTCGCACGGAAGGAAGTGCCTCCTTATTACGCACAAAAAAATGAATATTCCCCCTGCCAGCTGGAACCCAACATAGTGCGAGGCTGACTTGTGGGCCTACCAAGTTGACGGGGACGGAGGGCTTTGTCAACTTAGTCAATATGAATGATTCTAGCTCCTATTACCGTACGATATTCATCCAACGGCTATAGTGCTTCTTCAACCTCTGGTCGTGCCGCGTGCTCCTGCCTCCCGTGGCCGGTTGTGATGCCGCGGAGGCCTCACCGCCCCCTACTACTCCCACCGCTGGCCAGGCCATCCCTCTACTCACCCACACCCCCTGTTATTCTACGGCGACAACAGCCTCACACCGCAGCCGAACCAGTGAACCCTCGTACTCCTCTTCGCATGGGCATCCACTACTGCGTCTTCCCCAGCTCCGAGTCGTCCCCTTCCTAGTCCTCGCCGTCGTCCACCGCCCTAGTGCTCTCGGTGCGGCGTGGTCAACATGGTCAACGACCTACTTCCATCGGAAGAGTACTGTACATGGAGAGGCTGACAACTGGGTCCACGGCAGCCGCAAGGAAGTGCCTCCTTATTACGCGGAAAACAATTATTCCTCCACCTGACAGCGGGGACCCACCGGACGGGCCACCAGTATTTTGCGAAAAAAATCGTTTCCCCCTGACTGCTGGGACCCACTGGACGAGCCACCGTATTTCGTGAAAAAAAACGTTCCCCCCGCTATCAGCTCGGACCCACCGGAAGTGCCTCCTTATTACGCACAAAAAAATGAATACTCCCCCGGCTAGCTGGGACCCACCTTGCTGGGAGGCTGACTTGTGGGCCTACTAAGTTGACGGGGACGAAGGGCTTTGTCAACTTAGTCAATATGAACGATTCTAGCTCCAGTGACCATACGATGTCCATCCAACGGCCGTAGTGCTTCTTCAACCTCTGGTCTTCTTGCTCCAGCCGCCCAAAGCAGCGCCGGTCGTGCCGCATGCTCCTGCCTCCTGTGGACGGCTGTGCTGCCGCAGAGGCCTCACCGCCCTCTACTATTCCCACCACTAGCCAGGCCCTGCGGCGATGTCAGCCTCACACCGCAGCTGAACCAGTGAACCCTCGTAGTCCTCTCCGCGCGGGCTTCCACTGTTGCGTCGTCCCCTTCCTAGGCCTCGCTGTCGTGGTGCTCTCCGCGCGGCGTGGTCAAAGTGGTCAAGGAACGACTTCCATCAGAAGAGTACTCTACGTGGAGAGGCTGACAGCTAGGTCCACGGCCACAGCCCAGTTTTTTTGTGATTTGCCAAGTAAGTCGCTTTGTCAGGCCTGTTGGGCTGCAAATCTTTCAAGACGAGGAGAGCTTTCATTCGGCTGGCCGAGAAAATGGACCATCAGTAATGAGCAATGGGTTGTACATTTTTAAAACACATCAAACCGGCAATTAGTTTCAAATATCTTTTTTTCATTTTAAGATTTTAAATTACATTAATTTTTATGCGTGGAGAATTTGTTGGATTTTATATTGATATACATTTATTTTTAAAATCAGTTTGAATGTGAGTCGAAATTTCGGGATTAAAAACAGTTCGGACCACACCGAAATATGCAAAATTTCGTATAATTTTTTAACCATTGCCACAATATGGGTTGTAATGCTAACAAAAAGAATATGGGCTCCAAGAAAAACCTTAAGAATTAGAAAATGGGCTGTAAATTATTAGAAATAATGGCAGATGTGATGTATGCTGTTTTCCACAGATTTGAGGCTTTCCTAAAAAAATGTTAACGCACAAGCACTGACTGTTGGATGTTCATCCAACGGCCGTCGTGCTTCTTCAATCTCTGCTCTTCCTGCTCCAGCCGCTCAAACAAGCGTTGGCGGGACTGCCTGCCCCGTCCTCCTCGCGGCCGGCTGTGCTGCCGCGCAGGCCTGACCGCCCGACCGTACTCCCATCGCTGGCCTAGCCATCCCTCTACTCACCCACACCTGCTGTTTTTCTCCAGCGACGGCAGACGAACCAGTAAACCCTTGTACAGTCATACTCCCCTCCACATGGGAAACAACTGCCGAGTCTTCCCTGCCTTCCTGTCGTCCCCTTCCTAGGCCTCGCCATCGTCCACCGCCCTGGTGCTCTCGGCGCGGCGTGGTCAACGTGGTCAAGGAACGACTTCCATCGGACGTGGACTTTACGTGGAGAGGCTGATAGCTGGGTCCACGGCCGCAGCAAGGAAGTGCCTCCTTATTACGCAGAAAATAATGATTCCTCCACCTGACAGCTGGGACCCATCGGACGGGCCAATGTATTTCGCGAAAAAATGTTTCCCCCTGACTGCTGGGACCCACCAGCTACATCTTCGCACGCAAGGAAGTGCGTCCGGGCAAAAAAACAAAACGATTCGCCCCCTGACTGCTGGGACTGACCAGCTACATCTTCGCAGGCAAGGAAGTGCCTGACAGTCGGGACCCACCTGGTCAAAGCGTACATAGCATTGTCATTCTGGTCGCGAATGTGTACGTACATACTGGTTGATGTAGAGGCGCGCACGTGTCATAGTAGAGGCGCACGTGTCGTAGTAGAGGCGCGCACGTAGCATTTACACATACGTACAGTGGCCAGGGTGCAAGAAAGAAAATACGGCCACGTATGTGTACATACGGGCGGGATCTCGAACGCCTACTCGCGCATACGTACGGCCAGGGCTTGTGTACATGGCTGGGTCGGAATGGAGAAACAGCATCGTCGTCGTGTTCATGGGGAGGCAACGGAATGCGTCGTGTTCATCGGGAGGGCTTGGACGGAACATGCGATGGAAACGAGGCCTGGCGTACCGCAGAACGGAGGAAACGGCCTTGTGTTCGACCGGCCATGTTCGAAACGGGATCCTGTTCATCGGGAGGGCTCTGACGTACCGTAAAACGGAGGAAACGGACCTCCTACGGTCGAAACAGGGGTCCTGTTGATTGGGAGGGGTGTGGCGTACTGCAAAATGGAGGAAACAGACTTGTGTTGTTGCGGTACGGTCGAAACGGGGGTCCTGTTCATCGGGAGGGGTGTGGCGTACCGCAAAACGGGACTCCACGGGATACTGTTCATCTCCACCGTCGACCTCCTCCAGCCTCCACGGGCTCCTGTTCATCCAGCCTCCACCGCGCGCTACTCCACCGGCTACTGTTCAACCATCCCTCCACCGTCTACTGTTCATCCAGCCCTCCACACCACGGGGTCCTGTTCAACCACCCCTCCATGGGGACCCCTCCACCGTCTACTGTTCATCCAGCCCTCCACACCACGGGGTCCTGTTCAACCACCCCTCCACCGTCTACTGTTCATCCAGCCCTCCACACCACGGGGTCCTGTTCATCCACCCCTCCACGGGCACCCCTCCACCGTCTACTGTTAATCCAGCCCTCCACCACAGCAACGCCACCGCTCACTATTCATCCAACCCCCCTCCCCCGAGCCCAACGCCTCGCTCGGGTTCAGTTAGAGCCAACGCCTCGCACACACGCGCGTACGTGTACGAGAGAAACGTGCATCGCTCGGCCCCCGACCTCCCACCGTAACCGGGAACTCCCTGAAATTTTCCTCCCCCTCGGTTCTACCACGGTTTTTTCCATCATGGACGGCCCAAAGAATGTCATGCAGCTGCGTCTCCGGCCCGCCCAGGACTAAAAGCCCATTTTCTGTCATGATTTTTTGTCATAGAAGTAGGAGCCCACCACATCTATGATGATACCGGGTTTTTTCACAATTATCATCATAGAAGTGTCATATGTATGACAGAAATTTTTTTTGTTCGGCCCAAAATGTCACGGATGTGTCTTTTTTTTGTAGTGCACCAATGGAAGTGGTGAACCCCTCCGTGATGGTGTCTAGATTGGATCTGGTGGTTCTGGACTCTGCGGTAGCTGGAATTGATTTTCGTCGACTCCCCTAGGGTTTCTGGAATATTGGGGTATTTATAGAGCAAAGAGGCGGTCCGGGAGGCACCCGAGGTGGGAACAACACCAGGGCGCGCCTGGGCCGCATGGCACGCCCTGGTGGGTTGTGCTCCCCTCGGTGCACCTGTCGGTGTCAAAACCGGCGGATCTCGGGTAGGGGGTCCCGAACTGTGCGTCTAAGGTCGATGGTAACAGGAGACAGGGGACACAATGTTTTACCCAGGTTCAGTCCCTCTCTATGGAGGTAACACCCTATGTCTTGCTTGATTGATCTTTGATGAATATGAGTATTACAAGAGTGGATCTACCATGAGATGTTAATGTCTAAACCCTAGAGGCCTTCCACGCCAAGGAGAGTCCCATCCGGACACGGGTGCAGTCTTCGGTCTTCGTATCTTCACAGCCCATCTGTCCGGCCCATGGCTAACAGGTCAGACGCCCGAGGACCCCTTAGTCCAGGACTCCCTCAGTAGCCCCTGAACCTGGCTTCAATGACAATGTATCTGACACATAGATCTGTCTTCGGCATTGCAAGGCGGGTTCCTCCCTCCGAACTCCAAGATAGTCTTCGGACGTATTTGAACGTGTCCGGACCTGTAACACAACACCACACACAACCATGGAGAGAATATAATATTCCACGAGTCCAATATGATGACAACTTTTATAACGTGACATCACGCTCGCACGGTTTTTTGAACCGTTTCATGTCCCGCCGTTCCACGTTTCGAGGCGCGGTAGCTATTGGCACGCTCTATCAAAATAGAGATCGTGTCCCCTTATTAGGGGATTCTCATTAACACGAGCGTGGGTAACCCAACCGTTCTGTTGGAAAGATCCCTTAGGAATAGGCAGGCTTTCAGGCTTAAGAGGAGGTGTTTAATTCCGGTTGCCTTTATAAAGGAACCAAGGGTTGTCCTTTTCGACGCCAAACTTCTCCTCAGCCTCTCCAACCTCGAGTTCTAGCACCCAAGGTTTCGACTTCGTTGCTCCGAGCTTCCCCATTATGTCCGGACCCAGCCCTCAAGGCTGATGGGTGGCTTCCTCTGTTACAGAGGAGGACATTGCGAAGCTTCGAGCGGCCAGATACCTGACCGCGGAAATCCACCACAGGCTTCCCGCTCAAGGGCAGATTCTCCCGACCCCCAGATCTGGCGAGAGGGTTGTATTCATCTCACACTTCCTTCGAGGGCTAGGGCTCGCTCTTGATCCCTTTGTCCGGGGGCTAATGTTCTATTATGGACTAGATTTTCACGATCTAGCACCAGAGTCTTTCCTCCATGTCTCGGCATTCATCATTACATGCGAGGGCTTCCTCCGAATCCCCCCACACTTCGGCTTATGGCTCAAGACCTTTAGTGTGAAACCAAAGGTAGTCGACGGGGAACAAGTGGAGTGCGGCGGTGCTGTAGTCAGCCAGCTCACCAACACTCCTTGGCCAAAAGCTCTTTTACTGAAGCATCCAATCAATCGCAAAGAGAGTGGTTTTATGTTATGGAGCCCCGCAGTACCAAGTGGGTAGCTGCACCCACGTTTCGCCCTAGCCCACCATTATAGCTTGCATCATGGGCCAACAAGGGGCTGGATTGGGGATTAGTTGATGAAGTGCGGACTCTACAAAGCCGCATCCGAACCCTCCTCGAGAGGGACATCGATCTTGTCATCGTGATTCAAGTAATGATGATTCGCCGAATCCTACCATACCAACATAGGCCTCTCCGTATGTGGGAGTTCAATCCAGAAGGACCAGGAACCCTCCAACACTTCTTCGAGATTACGCACAAAGGGATGTGGAAGTTGTTTTCGGAAAACGAAGACATTAGCTGGACACTATTGAGGACACATGCCTCGACTATAACCATCCGGATACCCCGGTAAGTACTTGACTTCCGAACACCCCCCTTTTTTAAGTATGCCGCAATACATTACTGAGCAAACTATCTCCTTCCAGGGCTGGATAAAGAAAGCGGAGCTAATTAGGTGTCTGCCCCCTCTTCCCGAAGGTTCAGCGGATCCTGTATTAACAAGGATGCTAGCCCCGGGACCGTACTAGATGCCTGTGAAGGAGGGCAAGGCAGAGAGGACCAAAGATGGCCCCCATCCCGAAGGTGTGCTAGACATTGTGTCCGGAGGAATCAAGATTCCATCGTCCGAAGACAAAAATGACGGGGAGTCAACGTCTCTTCCCCCCATGGGAAGAAAAGGGCCGCCTCCGAAGATTGGGAGGAAAAGGCTCATAAGCGAGGCAAGATGCCTTTGTCGGGTGGCTCGGTCTTGGAGGACAACGTCATCGCGCAGTCCCATGATGAGGACAAGCCTCAAGTCAAATCGTAAGTGAACAAGGGTGTTTTAAACACGTCCCATCCCTTTCTTGTAACGTCTAGAATATATGTTTTTTTGCAGTTCGGCACACAGTCTTCTTCAACAATCCTCTTCCTCGGGGGATCTTCTTCCGGAGATGATGGAGAGCGAGACGCCTCCACCAATCACCTCGCCCAACAGGGTGGACGACTTCGAGGTGTCGTCGCGGAGGGTCTCTCCTGATCAACAACTGGTGCGAGGGATGATGAAGACACAACCCGAAGGTGATACTTCAGTGGCCCAGGTTCCGGGGACCAACAATAAAGGCCCCGAACATTCCGGTCTACAGCTGGATACGAATAAACGGATCCCTTCAAAGGGAGGTCGTACTCCTACAGCAGCCTCCGGAGACCCAGAGGCGCCGGATATATTGACGAACATGTTGCGACAGGCGTCCGTCTCAGAGGAACATCGTACCCTGATGGGCATAGTGGTCGAAAAGGTCCTATCCGCGAAAAGCGGATTGAATGAGGCCTTCGTGGGCCTACTAAGAGGCTTCGAGGTTTGTGCCATAATATGTTCGATTGTGTTTTATTCAAGAATACACATGTGTATAGATAGTATCCCCTGAGACTCTGATTGGCTTCCCGAGGGAGGCAATCAGAGGATCAAAAGATATGCCCAGGAAGTAATATGATTAATTGGAACACAGGCTGTGACCTCCCCGGAAACTGTCCGGACTATAGACATTGCGGATTTGCAACACAAGATTGATGAGGCAGATACTGATATCACGCTTATCAATAGGCGTCTTGACGAGTTGCAAGGTACGTATTAGGAGCAATCCTTACATATACGTGTTTGTAATATAAGTGTGATGCTGAAAGTTCCATAATGGAATATGCATGGCTGCAGATGGTGCCGCCGCCGTAGAGATTCTTCGGGTAGAGCTGGCCTGGGCCAAGGAGCAGGCCCGGTTTAGTGATGCAGCTGCCGAAAAGGCATCGGCCGATTTAAAGGCCGAACAAGCTGCTCGGCACCAAGATGAGGAGAAAATATCCTTGATGGCATTCGAACTGAAAAATTCTACTAGCCGCTGTGAATTCCTGGAGAAGGAGAATAAAGCCAAAGCGGCTGAGCTTGACAAGGCCTTGCAAGAGGTGAAAGAAGCGCAGTCCGAATCTAGAGCGTCTCGTGAGGAGATCCGGCAAGCTAGGAAGATTGTGGCTGGTAAGCCCTTTTTATTACAGACTAAGTTCGGCAATCCGAATTATGCTCAGCTTAACCAAGTGTGGAGCTCTCCAGACGTGTTTTTGGACCTGCCGAAGAGTTCATCTGATGTGGCACAGTTTTACCAAGCGCAAGTGGGATATGCAACGGAGAAGCTTTTCTGGTCACAGTTCGGCGTATCAAAACGCCCTCTGTTGCTGAATGAACAGATTTCCCAATGGGCCGAGCTGCACAGGATGTCCGATGCTGCCATGAAGAATGTCATACTTCAGCTGTGGCCGACTGAGCCGATTCTGAATAGCTATTTCGGCTTGGTGCGGCGGCTTGCTGATGCGGTGCCACGTATCGACGCCGTGAAGCGGTCGGCATGCATTGAAGGTGCACGGATGGCCTTTGCCCGAGTCAAGACATACTGGGGGAAGATGAAAGTCGTCGATGTTGCAGCGTGGGGTCCACCCAAGGGCAAGTACTATCATGCACTAGAGCATTACTTTGAGGACGTCTTAGAGGCTTCCTGCTTGATAGAGGGTCAATGTTCGAAAGGCATAATATTCGAGTGAATTCTTTACAAATTATAGAAGACAATTGTTATAATCGGTCTATATTTTGATTTTACCTAAAGGCTTATGTTCCTCCTGTGCGGCCGTTTGTATATGATCTGAAAGTTCTCCAGTCGTCGGCTTCAGCCCCCTCGTAGGAAGTACAGGGGTGTTCGAAAAAGCATCTGATCACTCTTGACCCAACGTCTTGGTCTGTGAAGGAGGTGTCAATGCGGTGAACCAGGCAACCAGACTATAGGGTGTAACACTTTCACTTAGCCATAGGAGTTTTATGGTGGGTCTACGACATAGCCCCTAGTATGTATGTGGCTTATTCATACGATGCGTTTACATATTTGACCGGAAAGAGTTCATTCATGTGACACGGAGGGAATCTCTAAAGATTCCGATAAGTCGTTGAGTGGTTGACTAGCTCTCACTGCATCATGACAGTCAGTTTTCGGCTTTCTCTACTAAGGTGCTTAACCATATGAACCGGAAGCACAATCGCAGTAGTTCTCCCTTTACTACCCTAGCCGATAGAGCGGAACGTAGGATAGCAAGCACAGGAGCCGGGCAACCTAACTATTGACCCAAGACATGATTCGGAGCTGATGCATATAAGGCCAAACTCGCGACGCCGAAGTACGCTATAGAGATGTTCAGACTTGTCGGCAACTCGTTTGTTCCCATGCCGATCCCCTAACAAGTTATGCCGAGGTGTATGTTTAAAACAACCGTAGGGGCAAAACTCGGTTCTGTAGAAAAAAATGGATTATTTTTACTGGAATCTGAGTGATGTGCCAATCGTGTATATAGATAACAAAGCTGCAACCCCGGTTATTTGATATGCCAGGGGTCGAAGGCGGAGGAAAAAGGCACTTTACATGCTCGAAATAGAGAGTGCGGTCTACAAAAAGTTATTTTGGACCTCCTGTCGCACGTCTGCGCCGCCGTCCTCGGTGAAGGGACTCCTTGACGGAAATAGCCCTTGGGTGAGTGTACGAACCCGAACTCTGATAGAGTCTGGGGCCAGCCATTGAGCCACCTGTGGATGGAAACAAGAAAAAGGAAGAATAAAAACTAGTTAGAGAAAAAGGTTACGGGAGTACTTTCAGGTCCGTCCATATTGTGCTTCCACCGGTGCCCAGGGTATTTTAAGTGCATAGTTATGTATGCACGGTACAGATTTTCCAGGTATATGCGGCGGACGGCGGAAGCTGAACTGCTAGTCCTATATGGGATTTGAACGATCATGTTGAATGGAGATCGGTGGCTTAATGGCCGACAAGTTATGCAGTGTAACGCCCCCGCTGTGTAGTTCGGCTGATATAGCCGTAGTGTGATCCTCTGCACGGAGAGAGCGCCCCATGCGTTCCCCTGTAGGGGACTGTGCCATGTGTACCATGTTCACTCTCTTTACTTCGGGGGGAAACTGCTTTTGATCCCTGGTGTTTGGTAGGCGAGTTTTGTCGTCGTCGCCGTCGCCGGGAGGCTTCTTCCCCTTGTGTTTGGCGTTTAACTTGCCGGCCTGTTTGAAGACCAAACAATTTCTGTTGGTGTGGTTAGCTGGTTTATTGGAGTGGCCATGAATCTGGCAGGGCCTATCCAATATCTTATCCAAGTTGGATAGTTCGTCTCTATTTGCCTTGAATGGCTTCTTCCGCTCACTGGGTTTGGGGCCGCTGAATCTGGCATTGACTGCTGTGTCATGCGCTCCCTCATTACTATTGCCACGTTTGTGCTTATTGCGTGGTGGTTTCCCGTTGTCGTCTCGAACTTCGGAAGTGCCCGGGTCGCTGGCACTGTTGCTTCTACGAGTGAGCCAGCTGTCTTCTCCCGCACAAAAGCGGGTCATCAGAGAGGTAAGGGCTGACATAGATTTTGGTTTTTCCTGACCGAGGTGGTGGATGAGCCACTCGTCCCGGACACTGTGTTTAAAGGCTGCTAGGGCTTCCACGTCTGGACAGTCTATGATTTGGTTCTTTTTAACTAAGAACCTAGTCCAGAGCTTTCTGGCTAACTCTCCGGGCTGTTGGACGATGTGACTTAAGTCATCGGCGTCTGGTGGCCGGACATATGTACCTTGGAAGTTGTCGCGGAAGGCGTCTTCCAGATCTTCCCACCTGACGATAGATTTTTTAGGCAGACTGTTTAACCAGTATCTTGCTGGTCCTTTGAGTTTTAGTGGGAGGTATTTGATGGCATGAAGGTCGTCTCCTCGGGCCATATGAATATGGAGAAGAAAATCCTCGATCCATACCGCGGGATCAGTTGTTCCATCATATGATTCGATATTCATGGGTTTAAACCCTGCTGGGAGTTCATGCTCCATTACTTCATCAGTGAAGCAGCATGGGTGTGCGACTCCATTAATTGGGCCACGTCACGACGTAGCTTAGATGGAGTCCGCCTGCGGTTTTCGGCCCAGGCGTGACTAGACTTGTCCCGTCCGAATAGGTAGCCGACGTTGCGTGTCGAGGCAGGTCCTCACGACCCGTAGATCGATCTGGTATGTCCTGCTCTACTATCCAGGTCCTGCCGAGGGTCGTATGTATGACCCCGAGCTGTTTTATCTCTATTTTTTCTTTGGGGTGAGGCGGGCTATTGTTCGGCTTGAGCTGCCGCTTTATCCCGACTGCATGGTGGTCGGTTAGCCGCATTGTCTCGACCGTGTGGTACAGGCTCCGGCGGTTCCTTATCGAACTGAGGTAGCAATCTACGTTGCGGGTAACCCTTGGTTGTGCGCCTGGGGCCGTATTCTTCGTCCACTAGGATATATGTACATCTATCATTGAGTCGGTCTTGGTCAGCTTGAAGCTGTTGTTGTTTCTTTTTCAGGCTCCTTGCAGTGGCTAATAGACGGTGTTTAAAGCGCTCCTGCTCAAGAGGTTCCTCAGGCATGATGAAATCCTTGTCACCAAGGCTCTCCTCATCCTTAGAGAGTGGAATATAATTACTATCCTCTGAGTCTTCGTGTATGGCCTGTTCATGTGGGCTATCGTGCCCGTCTTCCAGTTAATCCTGTTCGGATGTTGCCCCAATAGGGGCTTCATTATCTTCGGCATCGTCCGGGGTGTTGTTTTCTCCGGTGCCAGTATTACTGTCTTTTGCACAACGTGACTTAGAGCGGCGCTGCTGACGCTGGCGTCTAGGCTGTGTCTCAGGAGGTTCATCCTCAATTGGATATTATTTGTCATCGTTGTTAGTTTCTTTAGTTGTATCCACCGTGTATACGTCGTATGAAGAAGTGACCGTCCTGCGTCCGGTGAGTGGCGGGTTTCGGCCCTACTCTTCTTCGGCATCATCATATATACCGTCGAAGTCTTCGGAGCCGTAATCGAGCATGTCGGTTAAGTCCTCGACAGTGGCTATGGAGTGGGTGGTGGGTAGGAAGCAAGATTCTCCATCATCAGCCCCTAGTTCGAACCGAACATAGTTCGACTGTGAGTCCCGCGCCAAGGACAGCTTTTTCAATGAGTTTAGCATGTCGCCCAAAGGCGCGTGCTAGAAGATGTCTGCGGCGCTGAATTCGAAGATCGATAAACGATCAAGTTCAGAGTCTGCGGCCTCACATGGTTTGGAACTTACGGCCGAAAATGAGTCCGGAGTTTCGGTGGCACGGGTATTATGTGAGATCAAGTCTATGTGCGGCTCCAACACCGGGGAATCTGTGGCCTCCGTGGCAGGGTTGAGCTTCCCGAGCTTGGATGGCACAGTCTGCTCCGAATCTAAGGCCAGAGCGGTTATGGGAGTTGTTTCCTGGATGCAGTACGATGACAGATTTAGGTCATGTCCCTCGGGGTGGCCAGGAGTGGTAGCCGCGGTCTCGAATCCGGCAAAGATCAAGTACCCACGAATGTCTGCAACGTAGTTCAAGCTCCCAAATCTGACCTGATGGCCAGGGGCATAGCTTTCGATCTGCTCCAGATGACTAAGCGAGTTGGCCCGCAGAGCGAAGCCGCCGAACACGAAGATCTGTCTGGAGAGGAAGACTCCCCCTTGGGCACCATCATTGTAGACGGTTGAAGGAGCCATCGAACCTCTTGATGATAGCACAGTGGAACTCTCAATGAAAGCACCAATGTCGGTGTCAAAACCGGCGGATCTCGGGTAGGGGGTCCCGAACTGTGCGTCTAAGGTCGATGGTAACAGGAGACATGGGACACAATGTTTTAGTCGGGGTCAGTCCCTCTCTATGGAGGTAACACCCTACGTCCTGCTTGATTGATCTTTGATGAATATGAGTATTACAAGAGTTGATCTACCACGAGATCTTAATGGATAAACCCTAGAGGCCTAGCTTGCATGGTTATGATAATGTCTCTCCTCCAGACTAAGTCCTCCGGTTTATATAGACACCGGGAGGATCTAGGGTTACACAAGGTCGGTTACAAAGAAAGGAACCTACATATTTGGTCGCCAAGCTTGCCTTCCACGCCAAGGAGAGTCCCATCCGGACACGGGTGCAGTCTTCGGTCTTCGTATCTTCACAGCCCATCAGTCCGGCCCATGGCTAACAAGCCGGACGCCCGAGGACCCCTTAGTCCAGGACTCCCTCAGCACCCCCAGGCGCTACCTTGGCCCATTGGGTGTCCTTTGGTCCCAAAAAATCTCCATAAAGTTTCGTGGCATTTGGACTCCGTTTGGTATTGATTTCCTGCGATGTAAAAAACATGCAGAAAACAGCAACTGGCACTTGGCACTATGTCAATAGGTTAGTACCAAAAAAGATATAAAATGACTATAAAATCTTTACCTACTAATAAACCAGCTATTGCTTCTGGTCGTCCGTCGTGGTTGTTTTGCAAAAAAGCCCCTCGGCTTATAGGAATTCAACCCGCAATCCTGTATCAAGTGGCTAAAAACGTTTCATTCTTACAAATAAGACCCTGTGTTTTTCGAGTGATCAACCCACGCTGGAGAAGAGCGGCAGGGCTGGAGGGCGGATCCAGATGCGGGCGGCGAGTCGGCGGTCACCGGTGACGATGAGGAAGGCCGGAGCAAAAATTCCTAGGCGGATCCATGACATCCATGACTCCTGGGAAGAAAGGAGACAGGGGGGTGAGGGAGAGAAGAAGGAAGAAAGGAGGGTCGTTGCAGTTTGGACTAGGCGGCGGCTTGCTACAGCAGACAACACGAGCAGGAGGTGCGTCGGCGCGGTGTAGGGGCCATCGCGACGGTGGTGGCCACAACATCATAGGGATGGAGGCAGAGCGGCTCGGGCAGGGAGGCGCGATGCAGCAGGAGAGAAGGAGCACAACGATGAGGCAAGGAAGAGTGGGGCCGACAGCGATGCAGCCTCATCGGGGTTGGGCGGAGCCAGCCGGCCTCTGAGGCCGCGCGCGTAGAGGCGCGGCAGCGGGCACGGCAGGGCACCGGCCAGGGGAGGCGCAGGTCACGGCGGCCGGAGACGGCGCGTGGGCGGAGGGGCAGCCGCGGGCTCAGCTGGGCGGAGCAGCACGGGCGGGGCGCGGACGCGGCCATGGCCTACAACGATAGCGGAGGCGGGGTGGCGCGCAAGAGGGCAAGCGCCGCGAGCGGCGCGAGTCTAGCGTGCGCCTGCTGCGCCTCCCCTAGCGGCGCAAGGGGGCGAAGAGATCGGGAGAGAGGAGCGAGGTTCGATCGGGCTAGGTTAGGTTAAGGTGCGGCTGAGCTGGGCCTTAGGCCAAATGGGCCGGCCGGGTTAGTTGCTAGGCTGCTCTCTCTCTCTCTGTCTCTCCATCTCCTAATTCTCCTCTTTTTTTGTTTATTAAATATAATGAGAGAAAGAGTAAATGTGATTGAGGTATATGAATGGTATTCTGGAAAGGTGTTGTTTTTCCTGGACTTGCGAAAATGTGCTTGTTCCAAGAAAATTAGAAGTGGTCAATGCAAGGTTTAAATTCAAACTCATTTGAATTTAATTCAAATGGGTTTGAACTAGGACTAGGTTTTAGATGTGTCCAAAAATTATGATAATCTGGTGGAGCTTGGCAAACTGATGAAAGAATTATTGGTAAAGTTTGGGGACTAACCTTGAAGTAGAAAAAAGCATGGGATTTTTGGAATGGCTTAAAAGGAATTTGGAAGAGCAATTGTATAAAATAGAAGGGAGGCTCAAATGATTTTTTTGGAAATGTTCATAGTTTTAAATTATGTGTGAATTATTTAATCTCATGATGTAATGCAAATGTAAAACAAATAAGACAAACATTATAAAATATGCAAGTTAGTGGAAGGTATGGAATTTATCGATTAAACGATTAAAAATAAAACTAGGGTGTAATCATAGGCAGGCGACGTGCCGTGCTAACATGGAGAAGCCCATCTTTAGCACCCTCACTGACTCATGAGGCGGAATCAAAGTCTGGTGTAAAGTAGGGCATTGTCCTCGACGCTCCTCCAATAATGTTGGATCCCTATTAAGACCGAGTTCATGTTGCTTGAGTGGAGTATTATTTAATTCATAATGATGCATAGTTTTGTCGGGTTTGGTTTCACCATTTAAGATCATGGAACAAACCATGTATTGGGATGGATAAATGCGAGGTGCATGATTCATCAATATAGGTAAAGCAGGGTCTATCATTCCTTGAGATCGCTACCATGTCCACAAAACTTTACGTGGTTTGTTCTCTCATTGCAACGCACGGGCATATTTCCTAGTGATTATAAAACATCCAAGATTGGTAATATAACAACATGGAACAATCAAAAATTATAGATACGTTGGAGACGTATCAGAGCCTCCCACTCTCATTTGGTCCATTTGGATTTTTTTTAATTAGAGGTGTGTTTCGTAGTCCCTATGCTAGGGTTTCGGCGACGGTAGAAGGCGACAGCGATGGCAGTAGGTAGCGGCGATGGTAACGGAGTAGACTGTAGGCGACCCTCGTCTCCAACCCAAGTGAGCATATCATCCCTCCCTCTTTTGCTGTAGGTCACTGCCACTGTCAATCAAATTAAGGTGTTTGAGTTGCTTGATATAGAAATTGGAAGTGCAATCTGTCAATCAAATTAAGTTGTTTGAGTTGCTATTGTTGTTGTCAATTGGAAATTGGAAGTGTAATCTGTCAATTTTTAAGTCATCATCTTTGGAAGCATCTAAATTCTGAAACAAAGTGTTTGAGTTGTTGTTGTGTACTACTTTTGCACCATCTCACATATATCACTAGCTTCTCATTGAATCTTCGGTTTAATTAAAATAGTTGAGTGTACAGTGGCAATATGTGGCAAATATAGGGTATGTTTGGTTGGAGACTAGTGTGGCCAAGCCAAAGTGTGGCCAGCCACACAAGTATGGAAAGCCAAAGTGGACCGTCGTATGGCAAAAGTTGGCAAAAAATTGTCTCTATGACAAGTGGACCATAGGGGCAATAAAGTGTGGCAAGCCAAAGTGTGGCAAAAACCAAACACATACCAACTAAACTATGGCTGTCAAATTTTGGCTTGGCAAACTATGGCTGGGAACCAAACAGCCCCATAGTGTCCAAAGAAAATTTCCACTTAATGCTCCTAGTTATGTGTGGCAAAATAGTTGAGTGTCCAAAGAAAGTTTCTACCCGAAAGTAATGCTCCAAGTTAGGTGTGGCAAAAATAGAGTGGCAAATATAGTCACAATCCAAACAAGGCCTTAGGGGTTGTTTGGTTCCAAGCCACAACTTGCCACACTTTGTCACAACTCAACTTAGGCAAGTTTGATCAAGTTAGGTTGTGTGTTTGGTTCTTGCCCACATGTTGTTGTTTTACCCTTGATGAAATCTGCCAAGTCTGAAACTGGCAGAATTAAAACTTGCCATGTAGCATACTCCATCCACATGCTATGATATATTGTTGTTGTTTTACCCTTGATGAATATAACAATGTCTTTCCTAATGTAGCATACTCCATGATGTTATGGACAGATTTGCATTGTATACTTTGACATGTTTGTTCAGTTATTGTCATAATAATTAACCTATACTTGTTACTATTTTTAAGTCCCATCCATGACTAGCTGGAACAACCACTACTAGTCCTCGTGCAACTTCATGGCCTATGAAGTTGACAAAGACGAAACAAGCACCAACCAGGTAAGATTACAAAAACATCCATGAGCATTGCAAACACATGCATAGATACATATATCATCTAACCATTCTTTATTGATGATTTCAAATATTTGACTTGCTAGGCGTATGTACAAGACCCATCTCTAGAACCGGTCCAACGGCAGCTACCGATACATGACGTGGACATGCTCAGCCATGAGCTTGTCACGTCAAAGGAGTACAATTAAGGCACTTAAGGAGTTGAATGACTCCCTGAAGAAAGGGAAGGACGAGATGATCGACGATAACTCCGATCTGTGCGATAAGAAATTGAAGCTCATCGACCAGAAACAGCTAATGGTCACTGAGATCGAGTATACAAAGAAGGAGATACGACTCCTGATACGTCCATTTTGCATCATGCTTTTATATCGATATTTATTGCATTATGGGCTGTTATTACACATTATGTCACAATACTTATGCCTATTCTCTCTTATTTTACAAGGTTTATATAAAGAGGGAGAATGCCGGCAGCTGGGATTCTGGACTGGAAAAGGAGCAAATATTAGAGACCTATTCTGCACAGCTCCAAAAGTCCTGAAACTTCACGGAAGACGTTTTCAGAATATATAAGAAATACTCAGCGAAAGAAATTCACCAGGGGGCCCCCCTACCTCGTGGGCCCCCTGGTGGCCATCTTCTTCTATATGAAGTCTTACGGTGGAAAAAAAAAAGCCATCTTCTCGGATGAAACTCTGCCGCCATGAGGCGGAACCTTGGCGGAACCAATCTAGGGCTCTGTCGGAGCTGTTCTGTCGGGGAAACTTCCCTCCCGGAGGGGGAAATCATCGCCATCGTCATCACCAACGCTCCTCTCATCGAGAGAGGGCAATCTCCATCAACATCTTCATCAACACCATCTCCTCTCAAAACCCTAGTTCATCTCTTGTATCCAATTCTTTTCTCCAAGTCCGGGATTGGTGCTAGTAGGTTGCTAGTAGTGTTAATTACTCCTTGTAGTTGATGCTAGTTGGTTTATTTGGTGGAAGATCATATGTTCAGATCCTATATGAATATTAATACCCCTGTGATTATGAACATGTTTATGCTTTGTGAGTAGTTACGTTTGTTCCTGAGGACATGGGAGAAGTCTTGCTATTAGTAGTCATGTGAATTTGGTATTCGTTTGATATTTTGATGAGATGTATGTTGTCTCTCCTCTAGTGGTGTTATGTGAACGTCGACTACATGACACTTCACCATTATTTGGGCCTAGAGGAAGGCATTGGGAAGTAATAAGTAGATGATGGGTTGCTAGAGTGACAGAAGCTTAAACCCTAGTTTATGCGTTGCTTCGTAAGGGGCTGATTTGGATCCATATGTTTCATGCTATGGTTAGGTTTACCTTAATTCTTTTGTTGTAGTTGCAGATGCTTGCAATAGAGGTTAATCATAAGTGGGATGCTTGTCCAAGTAAGGACAGCACCCAAGCACTGGTCCACCCACATACCTGATTATCAAAGTACCGAACGCGAATCATATGAGCGTGATGAAAACTAGCTTGATGATATTCCCATGTGTCCTCAGGAGCCCTTTTCTCTATATAAGAGTTTGTCCAGGCTTGTCCTTTGCTACAAAAAGGATTGGGCCACCTTGCTGCACTTTATTTACTTTTGTTACTTGTTGCTCGTTACAAATTATCCTATCACAAAACTATCTGTTACCACTTGTTTCAGTACTTGCAGAGAATACCTTGCTGGAAACCGCTTATCATTTCCTTCTGCTCCTCGTTGGGTTCGACACTCTTACTTATCGAAAGGACTACGATAGATCCCCTATACTTTTGGGTCATCAAGACTCTTTTCTGGCGCCGTTGCCGGGGAGTGAAGCACATTTGGTAGGTGGAATTTGGTAAGGAAAAATTTATATAGTGTGATGAAATTTACTGTCACTTGTTACTATGGAAAGTAATCCTCTAAGGGGCTTGTTCGGGGTATCTTCACCCCGACCAGTAGAGCAAAGAGTTGCTCCTCAACCTACTGAACCTACTGAAAAGGAAAATGTCTGCTTTGAAATTCCTTCGGGTATGATAGAAAAACTGCTAGCTAATCCTTTTTAGGAGATGGAACAAAGCATCCTGATGAGCATCTAATATATGTGGATGAAGTTTGTGGATTATTTAAGCCTGTAGGTGTACCCGGAGATGTTGTTAAGAAGAAGGTATTCCCTTTATCTTTGAAGGGAGATGCATCGACATGGTATAGGCTATGTGATGATATGAGGTCTTGGAATTACAGACGATTGAAATTGGAATTTCATCAAAAGTTTTATCCTATGCATCTTGTTCATCGTGATCGCAATTATATATATAATTTTTGGTCTCGCGAAGGAGAAAGCATCGCTCAAGCTTGGGGGAGGCTTAAATCAATGTTATATTCATGCCCCAATCATGAGCTCTCAAGAGAAATGAGTATTCAAAAATTTTATGCTCGGCTTTCTGATAGCAATCAAACCATGCTTCATACTTCTTGTGTTGGCTCTTTTCTGATGAAGTCTATTGAATTCAAATGGGATTTATTGGAAAGAATTAAACGCAACTCTGAAGATTGGGACCTCGACAAAGGTAAGGAGTTAGGTATGACACCTAGGTTTGATTGTGTTAAATCTTTTATGGATAACAATGTTTTCTGTAAATTTAGCACTAAATATGGACTTGACTCTGAGATAGTAGCTTCTTTCTGTGAATCTTTTGCTACTTATGTTGATCTCTCCAAGGAAAAGTGGTTTAAATATCATCCTCACATAGAAGTAAAAGTAGTTGCACCTATTAAAGTTGAAGAAAAGATTTTCACTTATAATGATCCTATTGTTCCTACTTCTTATGTTGAGAAACCACCTTTTCTTGTTAGGATAAAGGATCATGCTAAAGCTTCAATTGTGGTTCGTAAAAGCAATATTAAAACGTATACACCTCATGAGCAAATTAAAGTTGAACCTGATATTGCTATTGTTAAAGATCTCTTGTCTGATAATATTGATGGGCATGTTATTCATTTCCTTGATGAGACTGCTAGAATTGCTAAACCTTGTGCTAAAGATAAAAACAGACCTGTGGTAGGCGTGCCTGTTATTTCTGTTAAAATAGGAGATCATTGTTATCATGGCTTATGTGATATGGGTGCTAGTGCTAGTGCAATACCTTATTCCTTATACAAAGAAATTATGCATGATATTGCACCTGCTGAGATAGAAGATATTGATGTCACAATTAAACTTGCCAATAGAGATACTATTTCACCAATGGGAATTGTTAGAGATGTTGAAGTCTTGTGTGGGAAAACTAAATATCCTGCTGATTTTCTTGTTCTTGGTTCCCCACAAGATAGCTTTTGTCCCATTATATTTGGTAGACCCTTCCTGAACACTGTTAATGCTACCATAGATTGCAAAAGGGATGTTGTTGCTATTGGTTTAGATGATATGACTCATGAATTTAATTTCTCTAAATTTAGTAGATAACACCGTGAAGAAGAATTACCTAGTAAGGATGAAATTATTGGTCTTTCTTCTATTTTTGTACCTCCTAGTGATCCTTCAGAACAATATTTGCTAGACCATGAAAATGATATGTTTATGAATGAAAGAAGGGAAATAGATGAAGTATTCTTTAAACAGGAACCTATTCTGAAAAACAATTTACCTGTTGAAATCTTAGGGGATCCTCCTCCACCCAAGGGTGATCGCGTGTTTGAGCTTAAACTGTTGCCTAATACTCTTAAATATGCTTATCTAGATGAGAAAAAGGTATATCCTGTTATTATTAGTGCTAACCTTTCAGAGCATGAGGAAGAGAGATTATTGAAAACTTTGAAGAATACCATGCTGCTATTGGGTATACTCTTGATGATCTTAAGGGCATTAGTCCCAGTCTATGTCAACATAAAATAAATTTGGAAGAAGATGCTAAACCAGTTCGTGATCATCAACGACGGATGAATCCTAAAATGAAAGAAGTGGTAAGAAAAGAAATACTAAAGCTCCTTGAGGCAGGTATAATCTATCCCGTTGCTGATAGTCAGTGGGTAAGTCCTGTCCATTGTGTCCCCAAGAAGGGAGGTATTACTGTCGTTCCTAATGATAAAGATGAATTGATTCCTCAAAGAATTATTATAGGTTATAGGATGGTAATTGATTTCTGCAAATTAAATAAGGCAACTAAAAAGGATCATTACCCCTTACCTTTTATCGATCAAATGCTAGAAAGACTATCCAAACATACACATTTTTGCTTTCTAGATGGTTATTCTGGTTTCTCTCAAATACCTGTGTCATCCAACGATCAATCAAAGACTACTTTTACTTGCCCTTTTGGTACTTTTGCTTATAGACGTATGCCTTTTGGTCTATGTAATGCACCTGCTACCTTTCAAAGATGCATGATGGCTATATTCTCTGACTTTTGTGAAAAGATTTGTGAGGTTTTCATGGATGATTTCTCCATCTATGGATCTTCTTTTGATGATTGCTTCAACAACCTTGATCGAGTTTTGCAGAGATGTGAAGAAACTAATATTGTCTTGAATTGGGAAAAGTGCCACTTTATGGTTACTGAAGGTATTGTCTTGGGGAATAAAGTTTCTGAAAGAGGTATTGAAGTTGATAAAGCCAAGGTTGATGCTATTGAAAAGATGCCATGCCCCAAGGACATCAAAGGTATAAGAAGTTTCCTTGGTCACATCGGATTTTATAGGAGATTCATTAAGGACTTCTCAAAAATTTCTCGGCCGCTGACTAATTTATTACAAAAAGATATACCATTTGTTTTTGATGATGATTGTGTGGAAGCATTTGAAATTCTTAAGAAATCATTGATCTCTGCACCTATTGTTCAGCCACCTGATTGGAATTTACCCTTTGAAATTATGTATGATGCTAGTGATTATGTTGTAGGTGTTGTTCTAGGGCAAAGAGTTGATAAGAAATTAAATGTTATTCAATATGCTAGTAAAACCCTAGACAATGCTCAAAGAAATTATGCTACCACTGAAAAAGAATTCTTAGCAGTTGTATTTGCTTGTGATAAGTTCAGACCTTATATTGTTGATTCTAAAGTAACTATTCACACTAATCACGCTGCTATTAAATATCTCATGGAAAAGAAAGATGCTAAACCTAGACTTATTAGATGGGTTCTCTTGCTACAAGAATTTGACTTACATATTGTTGATAGAAAGGGAGCTGAGAACCCCGTTGCAGACAACTTGTCTAGGTTAGAAAATGTGCTTGATGACCCACTTCCTATTGATGATAGCTTTCTTGATGAGCAATTAAATGTCATAAATGCTTCTCATACTGCTCCATGTTGCTAATTACATTGTTGCTAAGTTTATACCACCTAGTTTCACATACCGGCAAAAGAAAAAGTTCTTCTATGATTTGAGGCATTACTTTTGGGATGACCCACATCTTTATAAAGAAGGAGTAGATGGTGTTATTAGACGTTGTGTACCTGAGCATGAACAGGAACAGATCCTACGCAAGTGTCACTCCGAAGCTTATGGAGGACACCATGCTGGAGATAGAACTGCACATAAGGTATTGCAATCTGGTTTTTATTGGTCTACTCTCTTCAAGGATGCACGTAAGTTTGTCTTATCATGTGATGAATGTCATAGAATTGGTAATATTAGTAGATCTCAAGAAATGCCTATGAACTATTCACTCGTTATTGAACCATTTCATGTTTGGGGCTTTGACTATATGGGACCTTTTCCTTCCACTAATGGATATACACATATTTTAGTTGCTATTGATTACATTACTAAGTGGGTAGAATCTATTCCAACTAGTAGTGCTGATCATAACACTTCTATTAAAATGCTTAAAGAAGTTATTTTTCCAAGATTTGGAGTCCCTAGATATTTAATGACTGATGGTGGTTCACATTTTATTCATGGTGCTTCCCGTAAAATGCTTGCTAAATATGATGTTAATCATAGAATTGCATCCCCTTATCACCCTCAGTCTAGTGGTCAAGTAGAATTGAGTAATAGAGAGCTCAAGTTAATTTTGCAAAAGACTGTTAATAGATCTAGAAAGAATTGGTCCAATAAACTTGATGATGCCTTATGGGCCTATAGAACTGCATATAAAAATCCTATGGGTATGTCTCCGTATAAAATGGTTTATGGAAAAGCATGTCACTTACCTCTCGAACTAGAACACAAGGCATATTGGGCTATTAAAGAGCTCAATTATGATTTTAAACTTGCCGGTGGGAAGAGGTTATTTGATATTAGCTCACTCGATGAATGGAGAATGAAGGAAATATGCCCTAGAGGCAATAATAAAGTTATTATTTATTTCCTTATATCATGATAAATGTTTATTATTCATGCTAGAATTGTATTAACCGGAAACATAATACATGTGTGAATACATAGACAAACATAGTGTCACTAGTATGCCTCTACTTGACTAGCTCGTTGATCGAAGATGGTTAAGTTTCCTAACCATAGACATGAGTTGTCATTTGATTAACGGGATCACATCATTAGGAGAATGATGTGATTGACTTGACCCATTTCGTTAGCTTAGCACTTGATCGTTTAGTTTGTTGCTATTGCTTTCTTCATGACTTATACATGTTCCTATGACTATGAGATTATGCAACTCCCGTTTACCGGAGGAACACTTTGTGTGCTACCAAACGTCACAACATAACTGGGTGATTATAAAGGTGCTCTATAGGTGTCTCCGAAGGTACTTGTTGGGTTGGCGTATTTCGAGATTAGGATTTGTCACTCCGATTGTCGGAGAGGTATCTCTGGGCCCTCTCGGTAATGCACAGCACATAAGCCTTGGAAGCATTGCAACTAATAAGTTAGCTGCAGGATGATGTATTACGGAACGAGTAAAGAGACTTGCTGGTAACGAGATTGAACTAGGTATTGAGATACCTACGATCAAATCTCGGGCAAGTAACATACCGATGACAAAGGGAACAACGCATGTTGTTATGCGGTCTGACCGATAAAAGATCTTCATAGAATATGTAGGAGCCAATATGAGCATCCAGGTTCCGCTATTGGTTATTGACCGGAGACGTGTCTCGGTCATGTCTACATTGTTCTCGAACCTGTAGGGTCCGCACGCTTAACGTTACGATGACAGTTTCATTATGAGTTTATATATTTTGATGTACCGAAGGTTGTTCGGAGTCCCAGATATGACCATGGACATGACGAGGAGTCTCGAAATGGTCGAGACATAAATATCGATATATTGGATGGCTATATTCGGACACCGGAAGTGTTTCAGGTGATTTCGGAGAAAACCGGAGTGCCGGAAGGGTTACCGGAACCCCCCGGGGAAGTATTGGGCCTTAGTGGGCCTGAGGGGAGAGAGAGGGTAGCAGCCCAGGAGGTGGCGCGCCCCCTCCCATGGGGAGTCTGAATTGGACTAGGGGAGGGGGGCGCGGCCCCTCTTTCCCTCTCCCTCTCCCTCTCTTTCCTTCCCCCTTCTCTCTTCCTAGTTGGACTAGGAAAGGGGAGTCCTACTCCTACTAGGAGGAGGACTCCCCCTCCTTGGCGCGCCCCAAGGGCCGGCCGGCCTCTCCCCCTTGCTCCTTTATATACAGGGGCAGGGGGGCACCTCTAGACACACAAGTTGATCTTCGTGATTGTTCTCTTAGCCGTGTGTGGTGCCCCTCTCCACCATAATCCTCGGTAATATTGTAGCGGTGCTTAGGCGAAGCCCTGCGATGGTAGAACATCAAGATCGTCACCACGCCGTTGTGCTGACGGAACTCTTCCCCGACACTTTGCTGGATCGGAGTCCGGGGATCGTCATCGAGCTGAACGTGTGCTAGAACTCGGAGGTGCCATAGTTTTGGTGCTTGATCGGTCGGGCCGTGAAGACGTACGAGTACATCAACCGCGTTGTGCTAACGCTTCCGCTTCCGGTCTACGAGGGTACGTAGACAACACTCTCCCCTCTCGTTGCTATGCATCACCATGATCTTGCGTGCACGTAGGATTTTTTTTTGAAATTACTACGTTCCCCAACAGTGGCATCTGAGCCTAGGTTTTATGTGTTGATGTTATATGCACGAGTAGAACACAAGTGAGTTGTGGGCGATATAAGTCATACTGCTTACCAGCATGTCATACTTTGGTTCGGCGGTATTGTTGGATGAAGCGGCCCTGACCGACATTACGCGTACGCTTACGCGAGACTGGTTCTACCGACATGCTTTGCACACAGGTGGCTGGCGGGTGTCAGTTTCTCCAACTTTAGTTGAACTGAGTGTGGCTACGCCCGGTCCTTGTGAAGGTTAAAACAACACCAACTTGACAAACTATCGTTGTGGTTTTGATGCGTAGGTAAGAACGGTTCTTGCTAAGCCCGTAGCAGCCACGTAAAACTTGCAACAACAAAGTAGAGGACGTCTAACTTGTTTTTGCAGGGCATGTTGTGATGTGATATGGTCAAGACATGATGCTAAATTTTATTGTATGAGATGATCATGTTTTGTAACCGAGTTATTGGCAACTGGCAGGAGGCATATGGTTGTCACTTTATTGTATGCAATGCAATTGTGCTGTAATGCTTTACTTTATCACTAAGCGGTAGCGATAGTCGTGGAAGCATAAGATTGGCGAGACGACAACGATGCTACGATGGTGATCAAGGTGTTGCGCCGGTGACGATGGTGATCATGACGGTGCTTCAAAGATGGAGATCACAAGCACAAGATGATGGTGGCCATATCATATCACTTATATTGATTGCATGTGATGTTTATCTTTTATGCATCTTATCTTGCTTTGATTGATGGTAGCATTATAAGATGATCCCTCACTAAATTATCAAAGTATAAGTGTTCTCCCTGAGTACGCACCATTGCGAAAGTTCTTCGTGCTGAGACACCACGTGATGATCGGGTGTGATAGGCTCTACGTTCAAATACAACGGGTGCAAAAACAGTTGCACACGCGGAATACTCAGGTTTAACTTGACGAGCCTAGCATATAACAGATATGGCCTCGGAACACGGAGACCGAAAGGTCGAGCGCGAACCATATAGTAGATATGATCAACATATTGATGTTCACCATTGATACTACTCCATCTCACGTGATGATCGGACATGGTTTAGTTGATTTGGATCACGTGATCACTTAGAGGATTAGAGGGATATCTTTCTAAGTGGGAGTTCTTAAATAATATGATTAATTGAACTTAAATTTATCATGAACTTAGTACCTGATAGTATCTTGCTTGTCTATGTTTGATTGTAGATAGATGGCTCGTGTTGTTGTTCCGTTGAATTTTAATGCGTTCCTTGAGAAAGCAAAGTTGAAAGATGATGGTAGCAATTACACGGACTGGGTCCGTAACTTGAGGATTATCCTCATTGCTGCACAGAAGAATTACGTCCTGGAAGCACCGCTAAGTGCCAAGCCTGCTGCAGGAGCAACACCAGATGTTATGAACGTCTGGCAGAGCAAAGCTGATGACTACTCGATAGTTCAGTGTGCCATGCTTTACGGCTTAGAACCGGGTCTTCAACGACGTTTTGAACGTCATGGAGCATATGAGATGTTCCAGGAGTTGAAGTTAATATTTCAAGCAAATGCCCGGATTGAGAGATATGGAGTCTCCAATGAGTTCTATAGCTGCAAGATGGAGGAGAATAGTTCTGTCAGTGAACATATACTCAAAAATGTCTGGGTATCATAATCACTTGACTCAACTGGGGGTTAAGCAGCGCGGGCACTCGCTCCACGCACTCCGCCGCCGGCCACTCTGGCCCCGGCGTCCACCGCTCTCGACGGCGGCCACCCCGGCCCTGCCGCCCACCTCCCCCCTCGGCATGGCTTCGCCCTCTCCCGCCGGTGGCCGCGGCCGCGAGCTCCGGTGGCTGGACTCCAGCCCTTCCACCGTCAGATCTGCTTGCCCGGCCGCGCCTCGCTCCTTCCGGGCCGTACTCTGCGAGGGGCCCCTCGCGTCATCCGAGGGGGACTCGCAGCCCCTGTCACGCCCCGAGCTGAGATCTGAGGTTCACCGCGTCAGCTCCGAGGCGCCCTGGGAGCCCGCGCGCGGCCGTAAGCATCCTCGCCGCCGCTCCCCTCCTCGCCGCCGGGCGGACCCAACCTCTCCGCAGCGCTCCCCTCATGCGGCGGCGCCCGGCGAGTGCCCGCGCTACTACAGCATCGGCCACCCCCGCTCGGAGTGCCGCCGGGCCATCTGCTGCCGCCGTTGCAGGTTCCCGGGCCATGTTGCTCGCGACTGCCCCAACCCACGCTCCCCGGCCCCCTCTACCGAGCCGCCATCCAAGCGCCGCTGCGGCTCCCCTCCGCGGCCTCGTCTCCCCCCAGCTTCGCCCTCTCCCTCGAGCCCGGACGCGAGTGTCGCCGGCCCAAGCCACCCCGCGCTCTCCGGGTGTGGGGGCCGGTCCTCGCCCGTCTCGACTTCGCCGTCGCGCTCCTCTCAAAGCAACTCCTCCAACACCTCGGGTAGGACACCGGTCGTGCTCCCCGGCCACCTTGCCCTCCGCCCCACGTCTGCAGTGTGCTACCTGCCGCGCACGGCCAGGCTGGTCGCCACCGAGACGGAGCTGCGGGAGCGCGCCCTCACGGCCACCGTCGCTGGGAACCGCTCAGACATTGGCCGCGAAGAGGTTGCTGGGCTGCTGCGTGAACGATTCGGTCTCACCGACGACGAGCTCTCCGTCCACAGCCGCGGCCACGACGAGTTCCTCCTCAAGTTCTCCTCGACCGAGGCCCGCGCCAGGGTGGCCCTGCGCCTGGTGCGCTCGCCGCGCTTCAGACTCATCATCCATCCATGGAGTCACTCGGCCGGCTGCGAGCCGGTGCAACTGCGTTTTCGGGTGGAGGTTGAGCTCGTCGGCCTCCCCGACCAGGCGTGGCACCGCTCCTCCGTTGAGTCCATGCTCTCCCCATTTCTCGAGATCAAGCACCTCCTCCCCTCCACCCGTGATGGCAGTGACATGTCCAGGTTCAGGTTCTCGGCATGGACTGCGAACCCCGATGCCATCCTGCGGTCTACCGACCTGCTGCTCCCGGAGCCAGACGCCGACGCCGACCCCGACCGCACCGAGCGTCCTGTCCGACGCACACTCCACAAGCCAGTGCAGATCCTGGTCACTGCCTCGGAAGATTTCCGTCTGCCGGCGCCTCCGCCAGCACGGCCGCGCTCGCCGGACGATGCTGATGACGGTGACGCGAACCACCCGCCCCCCCGCTCCCTCCACGCTGGCCCCGGCGACACGAGTTCCCGCCGAGCTCCTGTCGGACGTCACCGCCTAGCACCCGGCAAGCTGGGACCGCCGACCAAGGCCAACGTCGCCGTCGTGGTACGCGTCCTCCGTACCGCGGGTGGCGAGGCATTCTGGGCCCCCACCCATCCACGGCCCCCGCCCCTGCTAGC
This sequence comes from Triticum aestivum, assembly GCF_018294505.1. Lineage (NCBI taxonomy): Eukaryota > Viridiplantae > Streptophyta > Magnoliopsida > Poales > Poaceae > Triticum > Triticum aestivum. The sequence goes on along the minus strand of NC_057809.1, from coordinate 131,371,621 downwards.
GGGCCCGCACTTCGCCAACGGATTGCGGCTGCCACGACCGGGCCCTTGCCTGTCGTTTGCCAGTCGACCTCAGGCGCCCCAGTCAACGAGTTGACGCGGTCCCCTCCACGCGACACCGAAGAGCTACCTCCCCAGGTCACCCCTGGCAGTCACGGGCTTGCCACTTGTCAGCCTTCTGCGCCCGGCCAGGCCCCGCTGAGCCCATCACGGGGCCAGCCTCTGAGCCTGATACCCCACGCTGCCCCGACAGCGCTGCCTCTGGCCATCCTGCCGCCGACAGGCCGGAGATTCCTGAAACCCTCTGCACCAACCCCATCTCAACACCGGCCCGCGGCCCGCAGGCGACGCAGCCCGGACCCACCGCGGCACAGACAAAGCCAGCCCCACCCCCCGCCCGCGTGCTACAGGCTGAGACCTCCACGGCGCCGGGCAGTGCTTTGCATGGCCCTGTGACGCAGCAGCCAACCCTGGCGCAGGAGGTGGTTGGCGGGCCCAACACCTGCCAGGCCATAATTATTGCCCCACGTGCCACGGAGGGGATCCCAGCCGTCGACGGCCACGATCGCAAGATGGGGGGCGCTTGGAGCGGTTCGTCTCCTCGCTTCAGCGCCCCAACGCGCCTATTCTCCTGCCCCCAACACCGCACCGCCGACGCAACGTCGTCCCGTTGGATTTCACACCTCGACGCAGCGGACGTATTGCCAAGGCTGATCGCGGGCTCGATTCTGAGATGAAGGCGAAACGAGTGCTTCTACGTCGTCTCGGCCTGCTGCAACAAGACGAGCCAATCTCCAACTCCATACTCGGGAGATACGCACGCATGTTCGATCGCCCCCTGGCCGCCGACACGATCGCCGCGCTTGCGGACTACCACGACTGGGTAGTGCCGGCGAATCCCTTTGACGCTCTGCATGCTCCACCGGTGCTCACCACCGAGGCCTAGCTTCTGTTGCTACCCCCCCCATCGAGACATCACCAATTTACCAATGGAGTACAACCAAAGGGTTTTATTTTGGAATGTGTGGGGCCTCAACTGCCCAGCTAAGCGTAGCGCTGTCCGCTCCGTCATCCGACCAGCCAACCCGTGTATCGTGTGCCTTCAGGAAACAAAGATCGCTGCCGTCTCGTCGTCCCTTGTGCGCGATACGCTGGGCGCCTTGTTTGCCGACTATTTGTTCCTCCCGGCCACGGAGACACGCGGTGGCATCCTCCTCGCATGGCAGAGCGACATCGTCTCCCTCTCCCACCCTACCATCACCGACCACTTCATTAACGCGTTGGTGACACCACGCGACGGCAGCCCACATTGGTGGGTGACAGGGGTTTACGGGCCACAAGAGGAACCGGACAAGATTGCCTTCCTCGCCGACCTTCATGACACGAGATCTTACTGCGCCGGGCCTTGGCTAGTCGGGGGCGACTTCAACATGATTGCGAGCGCCGAGGACAAGAACAACGGGAACCTGCACCGGGTTGCCATGCGCCGCTTTAGTAACTTCATCACCGACGAGGAGCTCCAGGATATCTATCTACACGGCCGACGCTACACCTGGTCGAACGAGCGCGAGGCTCCGACCCTAGAGCGCATTGACCGCGTACTCTGCACTGCCGGCTGGGCGACCGATCACCCTAGCTGCATGATGCGTTGCCTGTCATCCGCGGCATCTGACCACGCGCCACTCATCATCGACTCCCTTCCGTGCTCCTGCAAGCCAAGGCGTTTCCATTTCGAACGGTTCTGGCCCTCGCTCCCGGGCTACCACGAGGTGGTCACGCAAGCGTGGAACTCTACACCCCACAAGCCAGACCCGTTCCGTCGCATCTTCGCGAGGCTTCGTGCCACTGCCAAGAGTCTGCAACGATGGAGCTCCAAGACGGTGGGGAACGTCTCGCTGCAGCTGTCCATTGCCCGTGAGCTGATTGCGCGCTTCGACGCGGCACAAGATTGGAGAGCTTTCTCTCCGGCCGAGGCCTGGCTCCGACGCCGGCTCAAAGCCGCGTACCTCGGGCTGGCCTCCCTGGAGCGATCCCTGGCGTGGCAGCGTGCGAGACTAAGCTTCCTCAACGCGGGCGACACTGGCCCCGCCTTCTTCCGGCTCCATGCCGCCCAACATGCCCGCAAGAACCACATCTTTCAGCTTCAAGACAGTGACGGCCACCTCCATGGCCATGCGGCGATCGCTCATGCAGCATTCGATCACTTCACGGCGATCCTCGGCACCGGCGTCGAGCGTACTTCATCCATCGACCTGGACGTCCTAGACCCGCGCTCCTTCGAGCTGCTGGACCTCGAGCTCCCCTTCACCGAGGATGAGATATGGGAGGCCGTTCGGCGGCTCCCAAAGGGACGGGCGCCCGGCCCGGATGGCTTCACGTCGGAGTTCCTCTGTGCCTCTTGGGCAACCATCAAAGACGACTTCGTGGCGGCTTTCGACAAGTTATACCACCTCAATGGCCACGGGTTCCAGCGGCTAAACGAGGCACTGCTCATCCTCCTACCCAAGAAGCAAGATGCCGCATCCCTCTCGGACTATCGACCGATTAGTCTGATTCACATCGTTGCCAAGCTCTTCACTAAGGTGCTCTCACTCCGCCTCGCGCCACGCCTCAATGACATGATCTCCGCCAACCAAAGCGCCTTCATCACCGGCCGATGTATACACGACAACTTCCTGCTCATGCAGCAAACAGCGAGGCAGCTCCACAACCTGAAACACCTGCGAGTCATGCTCAAGCTCGACATCGCATGTGCTTTCGACTCCGTGTCCTGGGCTTTCCTGCTGGAGACTCTACGCCACCTCGGATTCGGTCGCCGATAGTGCGAGTGGATATGCATTCTTCTGGGTACGGCCAGCACACGTGTCCTCACCAATGGCGTCCCCGGTCCACCCATCCAGCACCGTTGCGGACTGCGGCAGGGGGATCCCGTGTCCCCCATGCTCTTCCTCACGGTCATCGACACCCTCAACAACCTCATATGCCGTGCGGCCAGCGAGGGGGTGCTGCAATGCCTGACTGCGTGCCACAAGTCCTCAAGCGTCTCCATCTACGCCGATGATGTCATTGTCTTCTGCCGACCGGACGGGCACGACCTTGCTGCCGTCCGCGAGCTGCTACGGGTATTTGGGGCGGCTTCGGGATTGCACACCAACTATGCCAAATGTGCGGCCTCCCCCATCCAGTGCACGGACGCGGACCGGGCCATGATCACCACGAACCTCGCCTGCCCGCTGCAAGACTTCCCCACCACCTATCTCGGGCTGCCACTATCGGTCCGTAAAGTCAGCTCCACCACTCTACAGCCCATCATCGACAAGCTGGAGCGCCGACTCTCGCCGTGGTGGGCATCCCTCATGTCGAGGGGCGACCGGCTCACCCTGTGCCGTCATGTTCTCTCGGCCATGCCAACACACATCATGATTGCGATGGCCGTCAACCCGCCCATCCTCAAGCGCATCAACCGCTTGATACGCAACTTCCTCTGGTATGGCCGAAAGGACACGAGCGGTGGCCACTGCAAGGTCAACTGGCGCCGAGTATGTAGACCCATCTCCCTCGACGGCCTCGGGATCCCAGACCTCCAGCGCGCCGGCATCTCGCTGCGTGTCCGGTGGCTGTGGCAGCAAAGATCCGACGCCTCGAGGCCGTGGCAGCACCTGCACATCCCCCACTGCCCGGAGGTCCGGGCCATCTTCAGGGCTTCAACCTCTTGGTGCGTTGGCAATGGCGAGTCCTGTCTATTCTGGGAAGACCACTGGTTGGACGGGAAAAGCATCTCCGAGATTGCGCCGTTGGTTTACTGCAGGGTGGCCAAACGCCGACGCAAGTCACGCACGGTTCGTGAGGGCCTGTTCAACCAGGCGTGGATCGGCGACATTCAGGGCGCCATGGGCGCGGCCATGACCGTCCAGTATGTCACGCTCTGGCGCGCCTCAGGCACTTCAACCTGACTGACGAGGAGGACCGGCTGTCGTGGCGATGGACTGAATCAGGGATCTACTCTGCCCGCTCCCTCTATCAGGCTCTTTTCACCGGCTCCATCACCGACCCGCATTGGCGTATCACGTGGAGACCATGGGCTCCGCTTTGCATCAAATTCTTCGTATGGCTTGCTCTTCTGGGTAGGTGCTGGACTGTCGATCGCCTGGCACGACATGGCCTTCCCCACGAGCCTCGCTGCCTACTATGCGATCAAGAACCGGAAACCATGCAACATATCCTGACGGGCTGTTCCTTCTCCCACCAAACCTGGCATGAGGTGCTCTCGTGGTGCCGTTTCACCACCGCGATCCCTGCACCAGACGACGAGTTCGCCAGCTGGCTATCCACGGCCATCTCCAACACCTCGGCTACTCTTCGCCGCGGCCTCGCCTCCATTGCCGTCCTTACCGCTTGGCACCTCTGGAAACACCGGAACGGGTGCCTATTCGACGGCGACCAACCTGCTGTGGGACGCATAGTGCACATGATCCAGGAGGAGGCGCGGCTATGGGCGCGCGCCGGTGCCAAGGGCATGGCCCTCATCCTGCCAGAGACGTAGGCTCTGTCTGATCGGGCAGCACACCCCGTTGTCTGTGTGCCAAGGCTATCGATGCTGGCCATCCTTGCGTATGAGCTAACTAGCCTGCCATTCATCTTGTAAGACTCACATGTATCGCTACTCTATCTATCAATGCAATGATACGCAAAGCTTTTGCGTATTCGCGAAAAAAAACTAGGGGTTAATCTTCCTGTTGATAGTGTCATTGACAGAGTTCTTCAATCACTGCCACCAAGCTACAAAAGCTTCGTGATGAACTATAATATGCAAGGGATGAATAAGACTATTCCTGAGCTCTTCGTAATGCTAAAAGCTGTGGAGGTAGAAATCAAGGAGCATCAAGTGTTGATGGTCAATAAGACCACCAGTTTCAAGAAAAAGGGCAAAGGGAAGAAGAAAGGGAACTGCAAGAAGAACAGCAAACAAGTTGCTGCTCAGGAGAAGAAACCCAAGTCTGGACCTAAGCCTGAGACTGAGTGCTTCTACTGCAAGCAGACTAGTCACTGGAAGCGGAACTGCCCCAAGTATTTGACGGATAAGAAGGATGGCAAAGTGAACAAAGGTATATGTGATATACATGTTATTGATGTGTACCTTACTAATGCTCGCAGAAGCACCTGGGTATTTGATATTGGTTCTGTTGCTAACATTTGCAACTCGAAACAGGGGCTACGGATCAAGCGAAGATTGGCTAAGGACGAGCTGACGATGCGCGTGGGAAATGGTTCCAAATTCGATGTGATCGCGGCCGGCACGCTACCTCTACATCGACCTTCGGGATTAGTATTAGACCTAAATAATTGTTATTTGGTGCCAGCGTTGAGCATGAACATTATATCTGGATTTTGTTTGATGCGAGACGGTTATTCATTTAAATCAGAGAATAATGGTTGTTCTATTTATATGAGTAATATCTTTTATGGTCATGCACCCTTGAAGAGTGGTCTATTTTTGATGAATCTCGATAGTAGTGATACACATATTCATAATGTTGAAATCAAAAGATGCAGAGTTGATAATGATAGTAACTTATTTTGTGGCACTATCGTTTAGGTCATATCGGTGTAAAGCGCATGAAGAAACTCCATACTGATGGACTTTTGGAACCACTTGATTATGAATCACTTGGTACTTGCGAACCGTGCCTCATGGGTAAGATGACTAAAACGCCGTTCCGGTACTATGGAGAGAGCAACGGATTTGTTGAAAATCATACATATAGATGTATGTGGTCCAATGAATGTTGAGGCTCGTGGCGGATATCGTTATTTTCTCACCTTCACAGATGATTTAAGCAGATATGGGTATATCTACTTAATGAAACATAAGTCTGAAACATTTGAAAAGTTTATAGAATTTCAGAGTGAAGTTGAAAATCATCGTAACAAGAAAATAAAGTCTCTACGATCTGATCGTGGAGGAGAATATTTGAGTTACGAGTTTGGTCTACATTTGAAACAATGCAGAATAGTTTCGCAACTCACGCCACCCGGAACACCACAGCGTAATGGTGTGTCCGAACGTCGTAATCGTACTTTATTAGATATGGTGCAATCTATGATGTCTCTTACTAATTTACCGTTATCGTTTTGGGGTTATGCTTTAGAGACGGCTGCATTCACGTTAAATAGGACACCATCGAAATCCGTTGAGACAATGCCTTATGAACTGTCGTTTGGCAAGAAACCAAAGTTGTCGTTTCTGAAAGTTTGGGGCTGTGATGCTTATGTGAAAAAGCTTCAACCTGATAAGCTCGAACCCAAATCGGAGAAATGTGTCTTCATAGGATACCCAAAGGAGACTGTTGGGTACACCTTCTATCACAGATCTGAAGGCAAGACTTTTGTTGCTAAATTCGGAGTTTTTCTAAAGAAGGAGTTTCTCTCGAAAGAAGTGAGTGGGAGAAAAGTAGAACTTGATGAGGTAACTATACCTGCTCCCTTATTGGAAAGTAGTACATCACAGAAACTGGTTTCTGTGACACCTACACCAATTAGTGAGGAAGCTAATGATAATGATCATGAAACTTCAGATCAAGTTACTACCGAACCTCGTAGATCAACCAGAGTAAGATCTGCACCAGAGTGGTACGGTAATCCTGTTCTGGAAGTCATGCTACTAGATCATGATGAATCAACGAACTATAAAGAAGCGATGGTGAGCCCAGATTCCGCAAAATGGCTAGAAGCCATGAAATCTGAGATGGGATCCGTGTATGAGAACAAAGTGTGGACTTTGGTTGACTTGCCCGTTGATCGGCAAGCAATTGAGAATAAATGGATCTTCAAGAAGAAGACTAACGCTGACGGTAATGTTACTATCTATAAAGCTCGACTTGTTGCAAAAGGTTTTCGACAAGTTCAACGGATTGACTACGATGAGACCTTCTCACCCGTAGCGATGCTTAAGTCTGTCCGAATTATGTTAGCAATTTCCGCATTTTATGATTATGAAATTTGGCAAATGGATGTCAAAACTGCATTCCTGAATAGATTTCTGGAAGAAGAGTTGTATATGATGCAACCAGAAGGTTTTGTCGATCCAAAGGGAGCTAACAAAGTGTGCAAGCTCCAGCAATCCATTTATGGACTGGTGCAAGCCTCTCGAAGTTGGAATAAACGCTTTGATAGTGTGATCAAAGCATTTGGTTTTGTACAGACTTTTGGAGAAGCCTGTATTTACAAGAAAGTGAGTGGGAGCTCTGTAGCATTTCTGATATTATATGTGGATGACATATGATTGATTGGAAATAATATAGAATTTCTTAATAGCATAAAGGGATACTTGAATAAGAGTTTTTCAATGAAAGACCTCGGTGAAGCTGCTTACATATTGGGCATTAAGATCTTTAGAGATAGATCAAGACGCTTAATTTGACTTTCACAAAGCACATACCTTGACAAGGTTTTGAAGAAGTTCAAAATGGATCAAGCAAAGAAAGGGTTCTTGCCTGTGTTACAAGGTGTGAACTTGAGTAAGACTCAATGTCCGACCACCGCAGAAGATAGAGAGAAAATGAAAGATGTTCCCTATGCTTCAGCCATAGGCTCTATCATGTATGCAATGCTGTGTACCAGACCTGATGTGTGCCTTGCTATAAGTCTAGTAGGGAGGTACCAAAGTAATCCAGGAGTGGATCACTGGATAGCGGTCAAGAACATCCTGAAATACCTGAAAAGGACTAAGGATATGTTTCTCGTATATGGAGGTGACAAAGAGCTCATCGTAAATGGTTACGTTGATGCAAGCTTTGACACTGATCCGGATGATTCTAAATCGCAAACTGGATACGTATTTTTACTAAACGGAGGAGCTGTCAGTTGGTGCAGTTCAAAACAAAGCATCGTGGCGGGATCTACATGTGAAGCAGAGTATATAGCTGCTTCGGAAGCAGCAAATGAAGGAGTCTGGATGAAGGAGTTCATATCCGATCTAGGTGTCATACCTAGTGCATCGGGTCCAATGAAAATCTTTTGTGACAATACTGGTGCAATTGCCTTGGCAAAGGAATCCAGATTTCACAAGAGAACCAAGCACATCAAGAGACGCTTCAATTCCATTCGGGATTTAGTCCAAGTGGAAGACATAGAAATTTGCAAGATACATTCGGATCTGAATGTTGTCGACCCGCTGACTAAGCCTCTTCCACGAGCAAAACATGATCAGCACCAAGGCTCCATGGGTGTTAGAATCATTACTGTGTAATCTAGATTATTGACTCTAGTGCAAGTGGGAGACTGAAGGAAATATGCCCTAGAGGCAATAATAAAGTTATTATTTATTTCCTTATATCATGATAAATGTTTATTATTCATGCTAGAATTGTATTAACCGGAAACATAATACATGTGTGAATACATAGACAAACATAGTGTCACTAGTATGCCTCTACTTGACTAGCTCGTTGATCGAAGATGGTTAAGTTTCCTAACCATAGACATGAGTTGTCATTTGATTAACGTGATCACATCATTAGGAGAATGATGTGATTGACTTGACCCATTTCGTTAGCTTAGCACTTGATCGTTTAGTTTGTTGCTATTGCTTTCTTCATGACTTATACATGTTCCTATGACTATGAGATTATGCAACTCCCGTTTACCGGAGGAACACTTTGTGTGCTACCAAACGTCACAACATAACTGGGTGATTATAAAGGTGCTCTACAGGTGTCTCCGAAGGTACTTGTTGGGTTGGCGTATTTCGAGATTAGGATTTGTCACTCTGATTGTCGGAGAGGTATCTCTGGGCCCTCTCGGTAATGCACATCACATAAGCCTTGGAAGCATTGAAACTAATAAGTTAGCTGCAGGATGATGTATTACGGAACGAGTAAAGAGACTTGCCGGTAACGAGATTGAACTAGGTATTGAGATACCGACGATCAAATCTCGGGCAAGTAACATACCGATGACAAAGGGAACAACGTATGTTGTTATGCGGTCTGACCGATAAAAGATCTTCATAGAATATGTAGGAGCCAATATGAGCATCCAGGTTCCGCTATTGGTTATTGACCGGAGACGTGTCTTGGTCATGTCTACATTGTTCTCGAACCTGTAGGGTCCGCACGCTTAACGTTACGATGACAGTTTCATTATGAGTTTATATATTTTGATGTACCGAAGGTTGTTCGGAGTCCCAGATATGATCACGGACATGACGAGGAGTCTTGAAATGGTCGAGACATAAAGATCGATATATTGGATGGCTATATTCGGACACCATAAGTGTTTCGGGTGATTTCGGAGAAACCGGAGTGCCGGAAGGGTTACCGGAACCCCCCGGGGAAGTATTGGGCCCTAGTGGGCCTGAGGGGAGAGATAGGGAAGCAGCCCAGGAGGTGGGATGCCCCCTCCCATGGGGAGTCCGAATTGGACTAGGGGAGGGGGCGCGGCCCCTCTTTCCCTCTCCCTCTCCCTCTCTTTCCTCCCCCCTTCTCTCTTCCTAGTTGGACTAGGAAAGGGGAGTCCTACTCCTACTAGGAGGAGGACTCCCCCTCCTTGGCGCGCCCCAAGGGCCGGCCGGCCTCTCCCCCTTGCTCCTTTATATACAGGGGCAGGGGGGCACCTCTAGACACACAAGTTGATCTTCGTGATTGTTCTCTTAGCCGTGTGTGGTGCCCCTCTCCACCATAATCCTCGGTAATATTGTAGCGGTGCTTAGGCGAAGCCCTGCGATGGTAGAACATCAAGATCGTCACCATGCTGTTGTGCTGACGGAACTCTTCCCCGACACTTTGCTGGATCGGAGTCCGGGGATCGTCATCGAGCTGAATTTGTGCTAGAACTCGGAGGTGCCATAGTTTTGGTGCTTGATCGGTCGGGCCGTGAAGACGTACGAGTACATCAACCGCGTTGTGCTAACGCTTCCGCTTCCGGTCTACGAGGGTACGTAGACAACGCTCTCCCCTCTCGTTGCTATGCATCACCATGATCTTGCGTGTGCGTAGGATTTTTTTTTGAAATTACTACGTTCCCTAACAAAGAACCCAAGCCTACGAAAATGCCAGGTTGTTTAAAGAAAAAGTTAAAAGATGGCATGATAAAAGGATACAAAAGTGTGAGTTTAATGTAGGTGATTATGCATTGCTATACAACTCTCGTTTAATATTTTTTGTAGGAAAACTTCTCTCTAAATGGGAAGGTCCTTACGTTATCGAGGAGATCTATCGTTCTGGTTCCATAAAAATCAACAACTTCGAAGGCACAAATCCGAAGGTGGTGAACGGTCAAAGAATCAAACATTATATCTCAGGTAATCCCATAAATGTTGAAACCAATGTTATTGAAACTGTAACCCCGGAGGAATACATAAGGGACACTTTCCGGAACGTTTCAAACTCCGAAAAGGAATAGGTATGTGGTACGGTAAGTAAACCGACTCCAAAACAGTTTTTATGGCAATATTGCTCCCTTTTGGAATATTTAGAAAAATAGAAAAATAAGAAGCAATCCGGGAAGGACACGAGGGCTCCACGAGGGTGGAGGGCGCGTCCTACCCCCCTGGGCGCGCCCCCCCTACCTCATGGGCACCTCGTGCGGACTCCGTTTTCTTACACGGCACATATTTTGGTCGATAAAAATTCATTATATAATCTCCCGATGGTTTTGACTCCCGTATCACGCAAATATCTCTTGTCTTTGTTTTGATCTGTCCTGCTACAGACAGAGCAACATGTCGTCCCAGGATTCGGTAGGAGGAAGCTATATGGCTGATTACCTTGTAGATCCTAAGGTCTATGGGGATGTGGAGAATTGCAGTTGTACTACGGTAGAAGAAGAGGACTACGAACCCAAGGGAAAGGAGGAGATGAGCTCAGATGAAGATGAAGTCCCACTACCTCAACCTGGGGACATGCATGTGGAGTTCAAAAAGTCAAGCCTCCTGGATAGGGTAAAGAAACCTAAGATCGAGTTTATCCCTTTCGCCTCTTGCAGGAAAACAAGCAAGAACTATGCAAAAAGATACTGAGCCTGGAACAGGAGATCGAGGACCTAAGGGACCAAAATTCTGTCCTCAAGTGCAAATTAAGGAAGAAGCCTATGCCATCAACAAAACCATCACCCTGCAACCAAATAACAAAGAGTCTCTTGTGTCCCCAACACACCTAATACAATGGTAAATTGTATAGGTGCACTAGTTCGGCGAAGAGATGGTGATACAAGTGCAATATGGATAGTAGATAAAGGTATTTGTAATCTAAAATTATAAAAACAGCAAGGTAACAAATGATAAAAGTGAGCGTAAACGGTATTGCAATGCGTTGAAACAAGGCCTAGGGTTCATACTTTCGCTAGTGTAAGTTCCCTCAACAATAATATCATAATTGGATCACATAACTATCCCTTAACATGCAACAAGAGTCACTCCAAAGTCACTAATAGCGGAGAACAAACGAAGAGATTATGGTAGAGTACGAAGCCACCTCAAAGTTATTCTTTCCAATCAATCCGTTGGGCTATTCCTATAAGTGTCACAAACAGCCCTAGAGTTCGTACTAGAATAACACCTTAAGACACAAATCAACCAAAACCCTAATGTCACCTAGATACTCCAATGTCACCTCAAGTATCCGTGGGTATGATTATACGATATGCATCACACAATCTCAGATTCATCTATTCAACCAACACATAGAACTTCAAAGAGTGCCCCAAAGTTTCTACCAGAGAATCACGACCAAAACGTGTGCCAACCCCTATGCATAGGTTCATGGGCGGAACCCGCAAGTTAATCGCCAAAACGTACATCAAGTGAATCACGTGGCATCCCATTGTCACCACAGATACGCACGGCAAGACATACATCAAGTGTTCTCAAATCTTTAAAGACTCAATCCGATAAGATTACTTCAAAAGGGGAAACTCAATTCATTACAAGAGAGTAGAGGGGGGAATAAACATCATAGGATCCAAATATAATAGCAAAGCTCGCAATACATCAAGATCATATCACCTCAAGAACACGAGAGAGAGAGAGATCAAACACATGGCTACTGGTACATACCCTCAGCCCCGAGGGAGAACTACTCCCTCCTCGTCATGGAGAGCACCGGGATGATGAAGATGGCCACCGGAGAAGAATTCCCCCTCCGGCAGGGTGCCGGAACGGGTCTAGATTGGCTTTCGGTGGCTACAGAGGCTTCTGGCGGCGGAACTCCCGATCTATTGTGCTCACGGATGTTTTTAGGGTATATGGAGATATATAGGCGGAAGAAGTACGTCGGTGGACCGAAGGGGTGGCCACGAGGTAGGGGGCGCGCCCCAGGGGGGTGGGCGCGCCCCCTACCCTCGTGAGCTCCTCCTTCATCTTCTGACGTAGGGTCCAAGTCTATCCGGTAGGTTTCATTCCAAAAATAACTTCTCCAGTTGATTTCGTTCCGTTTCGACTCCGTTTGATATTCCTTTTCTTCGACACTGAAATAGGCATAAAACAACAAATCTGGGTTGGGCCTCCGGTTAATAGGTTAGTCCCAAAAATAATATAAAAGTGGAAAATAAAGCCCAATATTGCCCAAAACAGTAGACAATATAACATGGAGCAATCAAAAATTATAGATATGTTGGAGACGTATCACTAGCTGGCGGCAAAGAAAGAGCGGACGACAAATAAGGTGTTTGTCGTCAGCCTGCTCTTTGCCGTCTGCTAGCTAATGGCATAGAAGCTTTGCCGTCTGCTAGCAGACAGCAAAGAGGGTGGGTGGCGGACTAACGAGAACGACCTAACGACCACCTTGTTTGTCGTCTGTCTTTGCCGTCTGCTAGCAAATGGCAAAGAGTGTAACCTAACTGAAATAGGGCCGGCACCCGCACCCCGCCCCTCTCTCACTATCCCTCTCTCTCTCTCCCGGCCCTCACCTCACCCGCGCCGTAGCCCCTGCCCCCGACCCCCCCCCGCCCCCGCCACCGCCCTGGCACCCCACCGCCCCGCCTCGCTGCCCCACCCCACAGGCCCGGCGCCTCCCTGCCCCACCGTCCGCCGCCTCCTCCACCACTGTCGGAGCCAAGGTGAACTTTTTTTGTATTTTCTACTGTTATTTGCTGTTTAGGTTTAGGTGTTATTAATAGGTTTAGGTTAGTGGTAGGATTAGGTTAGTGCTAGGTTTAGGTTTAGATAATTAGAAGAAGAAAGTTGAAAAAAAGAAGAATAAGTAGAAGAAGAGTAAAAAGGAAAAAAGGAAGAGGGTCGTGGATCGCCGGTCGTCGAGGGGATAGATGGTGGAGCCAGTGGGTCCTGCTGGTCCCGACACCGTCGCCCATGCTGAGAATCCCCCAGTCCGAGTGCTAACCCGTCAACCATGTGTCGCCATACCAGAGGGCCCCCGGGGATGAGCGGGTTAGGGGGTTCCTCGAGGTCGATGGAACCCTAAATAACAAGTATCGTCGGTGCGAGATACATGTGGCTGTCGGTGTCGAACACTACATCCACATCCCACAAGTGACGTCGGAGTCCGGCGTCCTGCAACAACAGTTCTCGGGGTTGATGGCGGTCAAACACCTATGCGAATTTGTCTTGCAGCCTCTACGATGACGATTAAAAGCCAAGTGTTGAAACTTGAAACACCCAAACTGACTCAAGTCAGTTTGGTTGTTTGAAGTTTCAAAACTTGGCTTTAATCCTCACCGCAGAGGCTGCCAAACAAATTCGCCAAGGTGTTCGACCGTCATCGGCCCCCAGAACTATTACTACGCGCGGGATGCCGGCGCCGGTGTCACTTGTGGGATGTGGATCTAGTATTCAACACCGAGCACTACATGTATCTCGCATCGATGATACTTGCTATTTAGGGTCCCATCAACGCTAAGGAACCCCCTAACCCGCTTGTCCTGTTGTAAATATTTAGTTAGGTTGATGAAAAAACAATATTGCTATGTTACTCATCTTTCGATTTAAATGTGCAGTTTTTTCGTTGCTGCGAGGGTCTAGTGTTCGACGAGCTCCGCCCCTGCGTTCGTGGGTGAGCACAAATGACATCTCCTCCTCCCCCCTTCATTTGCTCTATTCCGGTCTTCGTGTCGATGAAACTTGCTAGATATAGGTGTCTTCAATCATTAGTATGCGTGACCACTATGCATCTCCCGTTCGAAAGGGTTACATCTATAAATATGCATGCATTTGTGTATTTATAATTGTGATTCTTTCGAATTGGCCAACGTTATCCATGGACAGCCCGAGTATGTGTAGATTGGGTTTGTTTTCCCATATGCTTTGCTCCGGATCCGATGCAGAATTTCATCAGTGCCTCCCTGTTGTTCTCCAGGTACACATCCTCTCTGCTTATTGCCGAGACGTGTATCATGAGAACAGCGGGGAGGTGCTGCCGAAATTTTGTGTCCGATCCAGAGTAGAGCATGGGAAAACAAACCCAATCTACACATACTCAGGTGGGATTAGGACCTATCTTTACCTATTTGCGTCTAGGTTGCATGGACGTAATAAAAGTGACAAACTCCATTAACTGATGAATATATACATGCTGATTTATATATATGATACGTCCATTTTGCATCATGCTTTTATATTGATATTTAATGCACTATGGGCTGACATTACACATTATGTCACAATACTTATGCCTATTCTCTCTTATTTCACAAGGTTTACAGGAAGAGGGAGAATACCGGCAGCTAGAATTCTGGACTAGAAAAGGAGAAAATATTAGAGACCTATTCTGCACAACTCCAAAAGTCCTGAAACTTCATGGAGATTATTTTTGGAATATATATAAAATATTGGGCGAAGAAAGAACCAGATGGGGGCCACCAGCTAGCCACAAGGGTGGAGGGCGCGCCCCCTGACCTTGCGGCCCCCCTGGCAGGCCTCTGGTGCCCATCTTTGGCTATATGGTGTCTTTTACCCTGGAAACAATGAGAGAGAGAAGCTTTCGGGACGAAGCGCCACCGTCTCGAGGCGGAACTTGGGAAGAACCAATCTAGGGCTCCAGCGGAGCTGTTCTACCAGGGAAACTTCCCTCCGGGAGGGGGAAATCGTCGCCATCGTCATCACCATCGATTATCTCATCGGGGGAGGGTCAATCTCCATCAACATCTTCACCAGCACCATCTCCTCTCAAACCCTAGTTCTTCTCTTGTATTCGATCTTGGTCTCAAAACCTCAGATTGGTACCTGTGGGTTGCTAGTAGTTTTGATTACTCCTTGTAGTTGATGCTAGTTGGTTTATTCGGTGGAAGATCATATGTTCAGATCCTTAATGATAATTAATACTCCTCTGATTATGATTATGATTATGATTATGATTATGAATATGCTTTGTGAGTAGTTACGTTTGTTCCTGAGGACATGGGAAAAGTCTTGTTTTAAGTAATCATGTGAATTTGGTATTCGTTCGATATTTTGATGAGATGTATGTTGTCTCTCCTCTCGTGGTGTTATGTGAACGTCGACTACATGACACTTCACCATTATTTGGGCCTAGGGGAAGGCATTGGGAAGTAATAAGTAGATGATGGGTTGCTAGAGTGATAGAAGCTTAAACCCTAGTTTATGCGTTGCTTCGTAAGGGGCTGATTTGGATCCATATGTTTCATGCTATGGTTAGGTTTACCTTAATTCTACTTTTGTAGTTGCGGATGCTTGCGAGAGGGGTTAATCATAAGTGGGAGGCTTGTCCAAGGAAGGGCAGCACCCAAGCACCGGTCCACCCACATATCAAATTATCAAAGTAATGAACGTGAACCATATGAGCATGATGAAAACTAGCTTGACAGTAATTCCCATGTGTCCTTGGGAGCGTTTTGCTTTATATAAGAGTTTGTCCAGGCTTGTCCTTTACTACAAAAAGGATTGGGCCACCTTGCTGCACCTTAGTTACTTTATTTACTTGTTACCCATTACGATTTATCTGATCATAAAACTATCTGTTACTGATAATTTCAGTTCTTGCAGAGAATACCTTGCTGAAAACCACTTGTCATTTCCTTCTGCTCCTCGTTGGGTTCAACACTCTTACTTATCAAAAGGAATGTGATAGATCCCCTATACTTGTGGGTCATCAAGACTCTTTTCTGGCATCATTGCTGGGGAGTGAAGCGCCTTTGGTAAGTGGAATTTGGTAAGGAAACATTTATATAGTGTGCTGAAATTTACTGTCACTTGTTACTATGGAAAATAATCCTTTGAGGGGTTTGTTCGGGGTATTTTCACCTCGTCCGGAACCACAATTAGTTGCTCCTCAACCTATTGCACCTACTTAAAATATTTATTATGAAATTCCTTCGGGTATGATAGAGAAACTGCTAGCTAATCGTTATGCAGGAGATGGAATATTACATCCCGATATGCACCTAATCTATGTGGATGAAGTTTGTGGATTATTTAAGCTTGCAGGTATTCCCGGGGATGTCATCAAGAAGAAGGTCTTTCCTTTATCTTTGAAGGGAAAGACATTGACATGGTGTAGGCTATTGGATGATATTGGATCATGGAACTACAACCGATTGAAATTGGAATTTCATCAGAAGTTTTATCCTATGCATCTGGTTCATCGTGATCGGAATTATATATATAATTTTTGGCCTCGTGAAGGAGAAAGTATCGCTCAAGCTTGGGGGAGGCTTAAGTCAATGTTATATTCATGCCCCAATCATGATCTCTCAAGAGAAATTATTATTCAATTTTTTTATGCTCGGCTTTCTCATAATGATCGATCCATGCTCGATACTTCTTGTACCGGTTCCTATATGAAGAAGGATATTGAATTCAAATGGGATTTATTAGAAAGAATTAAACGCAACTCTAAAGATTGGGATCTCAATGAAGGTAAAGAGTCAGGTATAAACCTTAAGTTTGATTGTGTTAAATCTTCTATGGATACCGATACTTTTTGTGATTTTAGCACTAAATATGGACTTGACTCTGAGATAGTTGCTTCTTTTTGTGAATCTTTTGCTACTCATGTTGATCCCCCAAGGAGAAGTGGTTTAAATATCATCCTCCCATTGTAGTTAAAGTAGTTGAACCTGTTAAAGTTGAAGAAGAAACTATTACTTATAATGTTGATCCTATTGTTCCTACTGCTTATATTCAGAAACCACCTTTCCCTCTTAGAATAAAGGATCATGCTAAAGCTTCAACTGTGGTTTGTAAAAGTAATACTAAAACACATACACCCTTTGAACAAATTAAAGTTGAACCTAGTATGGCTATGGTTAAAGATCTCTTGGTTGATAATATTGATGGGCATGTTCTTTATTTCTGTGATGAAGCTGCTAGAATTGCCAAACCCGATATGAAAGGTAAACATAGACCTGTTGTTGGCACGCCTGTTGTTTTTGTTAAAATAGGAGATCATTGTTATCATGGCTTATGTGATGTGGGTTCTAGTGTGAGTGCAATTCCTTATACCTTATATAAAGGAATTATGAATGATATTGCACCTGCTAAGATAGAAGATATTGATGTTACTATTAAGCTTGCTAATAGAGATACTATATCACCAATTGGGATTGTTAGATATGTTGAAGTCTTGTGTGGGAAAATTAAATATCCTACTGATTTTCTTGTTCTTGGTTCCCCACAAGATAATTTTTGTCCCATAATATTTGGTAGACCCTTCTTGAATACTGTTAATGCTAAGATAGACAGCGAGAACGATATTGTTACTGTTGGTTTCGGAGATATGTCTGATGATTTTAATTTCTCTAAATTTCATAGACAACCCCATGATAAAGAATTTCCTAGTAAAGATGAAATTACTGGTCTTGCTTCTATTGTCGTGCCTCCAAATGATCCTTTAGAACAATATTTGCTAGACCATGAAAATGATATGTTTGTGAATGAAAGAAGAGAAATAGATGAAGTATTATTTAATCAGGGACCTATTTTGAAACACAATTTTCCTATTAAAATCCTTGGGGATCCTCATCCACCTAAGGGTGATCCCGTGTTTGAGCTTAAACCATTACTTGATACTCTGAAATATGCTTATCTTGATGAATAGAAGATATATCATGTTATTATTAGTGCTAACCTTTTAGAGCATGAAGAAAAGAAATTATTGAAAACTCTGAAGAAGCACCGTGCCGCTATTGGATATACTCTTGATGATCTTAAGGGCATTAGTCCCACTCTATGTCAGCATGAATTAAATTGGAGAAAGATGCTAAACCAGTTGTTGATCATCAACGACGATTAAATCCTAAGATGAAAGAAGTGGTAAGAAATGAAATACTAAAGCTTCTGGAGGCAGGTATAATTTATCCTATTGCTGATAGTCAATGGGTAAGTCTTGTTCATTGTCTCCCCAAGAAGGGAGGTATTACTATTGTTCCTAATGATAAGAATGAATTGATTCCTTAAAGAATTGTTACAGGTTATAGAATGGTAATTGATTTCCGCATACTAAATAAAGCTACTAGAAAAGATCATTGCCCTCTACCTTTTATTGATCAAATGCTAGAAAGACTATCCAAACATACTCATTTTTGCTTTCTACATGGTTATTCTGGTTTCTCTCAAATACTAGTGTGAAAAGAGGATAAAGAGAAAACCACTTTTACTTGCCCTTTCGGTACCTTTGCTTATAGACGTATGTCTTTTGGTTTATGCAATGCAACTGCTACCTTTCAAAGATGTATGACTGCTATATTCTCTGACTTCTATGAAAAGATTGTTGAGGTTTTCATGGATGATTTCTTTGTTTGCGGAACTTCTTTTGATGATTGCTTAAGCAACCTTGATCAAGTTTTGCAGAGGTACAGAGAAACTAATCTTGTCTTGAATTGGGAAACATGCCACTTTATGGTTAATGAAGGTATTGTCTTGGGACATAAAGTTTCTGAAAGAGATATTGAAGTTGATAAAGCTAAAGTAGATGCTATTGAAAAGATGGCATGTCCTAAAGATATCAAAGGTATAAGAAGTTTCCTTGGTCATGTTGGTTTCTATAGGAGGTTTATTAAAGACTTCTCTAAAATTTCTAGGCCTCTCACTAATCTCTTACAAAAAGATGTTCCTTTTGTTTTTGATGATGATCGTGTAGAAGCATTTGAAATACTTAAGAAAGCCTTGATTACTACACCTATTGTTCAGCCACCTGATTGAAATTTACCCTTTGAAATTATGTGTGATGCTAGTGATTATGCTGTAGGTGATGTTCTAGGACAAAGTGTTGATAAGAAATTAGATGTTATTCAGTATGCTAGTAAAACTCTAGACAGTGCCCAGAGAAATTATGCTACCAGTGAAAAAGAATTTTTAGCAGTTGTATTTGCTTGTGATAAGTTCGGACCTTATATTGTTGATTCCAAAGTAACTGTTCACACTGATCATGCTGCTATTAAATATCTTATGGAAAATAAAGATGCTAAAGCTAGACTTATTAGATGGGTTCTCTTGCTACAAGAATTTGATTTGCATATTCCCTGTTGCAGACAACTTGTCTAGGTTAGAGAATGTTCTTGATGACTCACTACCTATTGATGATAGCTTTCCTGATGAGCAATTAAATATCATAAATGCCTCTCATAATACTCCATGGTGTGCCGATTATGCTACCAGCAAAAGAAAGGTTTTTCTATGATTTAAGACATTACTTTTGGGATGACCCACACCTTTATAAATAAGGAGTAGATGGTGTTATTAGATGTTGTGTACCTGAGCATGAATAGGAATAGATCCTATGCAAGTGCCACTCTGAGTCTTATGGAGGACACCACGCTGGAGATAGAACTGCACATAAAGTATTGCAATCCGATTTTTAAGGATGCCCGTAAGTTTGTCTTGTGATCAATGTCAAAGAATTGGTAATATTAGTAGATGTTGGGAAATGTCTTTGAATTATTCACTTGTTATTGAACCATTTGATGTTTGGGGCTTTGATTATATGGGACCTTTTCCTTCCTCTAACGGGTATACACATATTTTAGTTGTTGTTGATTACGTGTAACACCCTCGATGCGACTATAGCTCCCACGTGTCGAGGCACGACTTAGAGACATAATCGCATTGAAGGCATATGTCGCAAGTTAGGCAATCTTCACAAACATCCCATGTAATATAAATAATAAAAGGGAGATAACATAGTTGGCTTACACTCGCCACGTCAATCAAGTACATAAATAACATTACATCATCCAAACACTCATGGCCCGACTACGGTGCCAAAATAAAAGAGAACCCAACATGCGACAACGGTCCCGTTCACCCCCAACTGGGCACCACTACTGATCATCGGGAAAGGAAATGTAGTATCGTTGAGAGTCTTCGTCGAACTCCCACTTGAGCTCATACGCGTCACCTGGAGCGGAATCATCAGGCCCTGCATCTGGTGTAATAGTAATCTGTGAGCCACAGGGACTCAGCAATCTCGCACCCTCGCGATCAAGACTATTTAAGCTTATAGGTATGGCAAGGTAAAAATATGAGTGGAGCTACAGCAAGCGACTAGCAAGTATGGTGGCTAACTTATTCGCAAAAGAGAGCGGGAAGAGGAGGCAAAGCACGAGTGAGAAACTATAGAGCAACCTGCGCAGACATTACTCCAACAACGTGTCCCCGCCGACCTCCTCCTCCGCGTGGCCCGGCGAGCCCGCGGGAGGCCCGCCCCTTGCCGCCACCAGGCCAGATCCGCGCCGCCCGCCGCCTCTCTCTTCCCCGACGCCGTCCGCCGGCCCCGCCGCCTCGCCGCCGCCCCTCGCCGCCGTCACCCCGCATCTCCGCCGCCTCGCCGCTGCCGCCCGGGCGTCGCGCCGCCCCGCGCCGCCCCGCTCCACTCCGTCCTCGCCGCCGTCCGGCCCCGCCGCCGCACCGCCCGGCCTCGCCGCCCCCGGCCTCTCCCTCCTCGACTTCCGTGCTCCTGTGAACAGTGCGCGCCGGCGAGCCTCGGGAAGCGTGCAGATCTGAGATCCGAAATTTGACGGTTGACTTTTCCCTCCGAACCCTAATTTTTATGCAATCTTTGACCTGTGATATCTCCGCATCCGTAGCTCCGATTTGGACATATAGTATATCAAAATGTTCGCCTCGACGAGTACATCATTTTATCCCATTGCATCATTTTCATTTGAGTTCATCTTGATGCCCAAAATGCTGCTAGAAGGAGGCTTCGTGAGTTAATTGTCAGATCTGCTAGTTCATCTTAGACTTTTGTCATTTTTGCCATGATTGTTGTGTGCATGATATGCCTGTGAGTCCTTCATATGTTTTGTTAAGCATCTTGTTATCTTTCCAGAGGTGCAACCCATGCATTTTTAGGATGTGTGTGGTGACTTGTGCAAGCTTGCAAAGTGAGGCACCCGGTAAATCTGTTTTCAGGGACTTGGTAGTTTTCACTAAGTCTGGGATTATTTAGTTCATGATGCCATATGTTCTTGCTGTTTCCTAGTGATCCGTGCCTCTTTTGGGGATGATCAGTAAAGGAGTTTTGTTAACCTTGTAGTGCTCTATCCATCCACGTATTTACTTGCAATTATGGAGCACCCTAGCTTAAGTCAATCGAGCTCTACTTTTGCTTCGTTGTGAATCTGGGCAGATCGTCAACGTGTTTGCGATTTTGCCGATGTTATTGTAGTTGATCCGTGCATGCTATGCCATTGTTCTTGCCATGTCTAGCTTGTATTTTGTGCCTTCTTTAGGGATGTATGCTTGTCTTGCCATGACTTGCACCGTGGTGAGTGCATCGAGCTCGTAAACATGCCTTCGTGAGTTATGTTTTAGCATGTCCCAGTTTTCACTAAGTCTGAAAACTGATTATGTTTTTGCTATGTTCGTGTGCTTGTTAGTATATTTTGTGATCCCTTTTGGCTCAAGGTCACTAAGGGACTTTTGTTAAGCTTGTTGAGTAGCTCCATGCCATGTCTTTCTTTGTCATGTTCAGGTCCTGTAGCATGTTGTTTTGTTGCTCCGAAGAGGGCTATATGATCTGAAATTCCAGACAAGTGTTAATGTCACTAAGTCTGAGATCTGTTTTACCATTTGCGTTTTTGCCATGCTTGTTTGAACCTCCTAATGGATGGATTGGCCGTAGCTTAGTGCTAGACTTTTGTTAAGAATCTTGTGTGCATCCCTACCATGTATTTTGTTGTCTTGTTTGGGGGCTGTAGCATGTTCATCTCATTGCATTTAGATGCCTACTTGCTGTAAATCGCAGACCGGTGTCATTTTTGAATCGCTTGCCATTTCCAAACCGTAACTCCGATTCTGGCGTTCTTTATATCGTTTTCAAGCGATTTCATCTCATCTTTCCAGTGGCACCCTTGGAATTCCAACTTAAGGCCAGGTTCATGCATTTCCTGTCATATCTTGCATTTTGCATCCCGCATCGCATCCCGCATAGCATATCATCTTTGCATCGTGTTGTTTGAGTTTGCACGTGGTTGATTGTATCCTTGTTGCTTGTTTGTCTTGTTTGGGTAGAGCCGGGAGACGAGTTCGCTAACGAGGAGCCCGTTGAGTTTGCTCTTGAGGATCCAGTCAACTCTGACAACTGTGCAGGCAAGATGATCATACCCTCGAAATCACTACTATCTTTGCTATGCTAGTTTGCTCGCTCTTTTGCTATGCCATTGCTACGATGCCTACCACTTGCTTGCAAGCCTCCCAAATTGCCATGTCAAACCTCTAACCCACCATTGTCCTAGCAAACCGTTGATTGGCTATGTTACCGCTTTGCTCAGCCCCTCTTATAGCGTTGCTAGTTGCAGGTGAAGATTGGAGGCCGTTCCTTGTTGGAACATTTATTTACTTGTTGGGATATCATTATATTGCTATGTTATCTTAATGCATCTATATACTTGGTAAAGGGTGGAAGGCTCGGCCTCTCGCCTAGTGTTTTGTTCCACTCTTGCCGCCCTAGTTTCCGTCATATCGGTGTTATGTTCCCGGATTTTGCGTTCCTTACGCGGTTGGGTTATAATGGGAACCCCTTGACAGTCCGCCTTGAATAAAAATCATCCAGCAATGCCCAACCTTGGTTTTACCATTTGCCACCTAGCCTTTTCCCTTGGGTTTCGCGGACTCAAGGGTCATCTTATTTTAACCCCCCCCCGGGCCAGTGCTCCTCTGAGTGTTGGTCCAACCTAGAGCACCGTGCGGGGCCGTCCCTTGGCAACTTGGGTTACGTTGGCTCCCGTACGCTTAGCTTATCGGTGTGCCCTGAGAACGAGATATGTGCAGCTCCTATCGGGATTTGTCGGCACAGCGGGCGGTGTTGCTGGACTTGTTTTACCATTGTCGGAGTTGTCTTGAAGTACCGAGATACCGAGTCTGATCAGAACGTCTTGGGAGGAGGTCTATTCCTTCGTTGACCATGAGAGCTTGTCATGGGCTAAGTTGGGACTCCCCTGCAGGGATTGAACTTTGGAAAGCCGTGCCCGCGGTTATGGGCAGATGGGAATTTGTTAATGTCCGGTTGTAGATAACTTGAACCTTAATTAATTAAAATGAATCAACTGAGTGTGTTACCGTGATGGCCTCTTCTCAGCGGAGTCCGGGAAGTGGACACGGTGTTGGAGTAATGTCTGCGCAGGTTGCTCTCTAGTTTCTCGCTCGCGCTTTGCCTCCTCTTCTCGCTCTCTTTTGCGAATAAGTTAGCCACCATATTTGCTAGTCGCTTGCTGCAGCTCCACTCATATTTTACCTTGCCATACCTATAAGCTTAAATAGTCTTGATCGCGAGGGTGCGAGATTGCTGAGTCCCTGTGGCTCACAGATTACTATTACACCAGATGCAGGGCCTGATGATTCCGCTCCAGGAGACGCGTATGAGCTCAAGTGGGAGTTCGACGAAGACTCTCAACGATACTATGTTTCCTTTCCCGATGATCAGTAGTGGTGCCCAGTTGGGGGTGATTGGGACCGTGTCGCATGTTGGGTTCTCTTTTATTTTGGCGCCGTAGTCGGGCCATGAGTGTTTGGATGATGTAATGTTATTTATGTACTTGATTGACGTGGCGAGTGTAAGCCAACTATGTTATCTCCCCTTTATTATTATATTACATGGGATGTTGTGAAGATTGCCTAACTTGCGACATATGCCTTCAATGCGATTATGTCTCTAAGTCGTGCCTCGACACGTGGGAGCTATAGTCGCATCGAGGGTGTTACAAGTTGGTAATCAGAGCCTTCCCCGACCTTAGGAGCCCCATTGCTTGATCGTTTTTAGCGGCCGAGTTGTGTCTAGAAAAATGTTTTGAGTCATTTAGGAATTATATATCGGAGAGTTTAGGAATTCTTTTTACTTCCCAGTCTCCTCATCGCTCTGGTAAGGCATCCTGACGTAGAGTTTTGACTCTTCTCTTCTCAAATTTCACTAAAAAATTTTAGGATCACGCGGGTATCTTGGAATCGTTCCGATGGTTTTATGATGAGAACATTGTCTTGGTGCCTCCTGTCAGGGGTTTAGTGGAAGTGTCTCGGGGAGTTGAGCTCTGAGGTGTTGTCATCATAATTTTATCGTTGCAGTTCTGGAATACCTGAGTTTAGTACGCCGACATCGAAAATCTCTTTTATGCAGTTCGTTGGTGAGATAACCTCGACGCCACCCAGTACTGGGGCGGGAGTTCGGGAGTATCGCCATAACTTGTATAACGGATGCTTTTCGAAGGTTGAGGTAGATGGTTTCCGAAGTTTTCTTGGTTATGTGTTGAAGGATGGATACAGCTGGATGTAGGATTTGCTAGTTTGGGTGAGATATTATGCTTCCCCTGTATCCCCAACACCTGATTGCATAACCGGAAAGGTTCGGGAGTTTCATAGGTGGGAATTCTAGTAGCTCTAGTTCTTCTTCCACGGATATTGGTTTGAGATTGGGATTTCTTACCGATTATTCGTTCTTGATCCGTACCTTGTTGATTTATTTCTCTACCTTAATTCTACGTGGCTTCTCAATTTATGGATATGTGACCATTTCAAGAGGAATGCATTCGTTCATTTTGTTCGGATGTGAAGACTATATGTTGCAATTTTCATTCCGTTGGATTCAGCTTCAATATTTATCTATCAATGTGCTAATGGTGGTCAACCTCTTCAGGATGGCTCCTCCAACGCGCACGACTCCGAATCCTGATCCGCCACCACCTCCACCTCCTCCAGAGGCATGGCAAGCTGTGATGGCCGCAACCAATGCAAACACACAGCTGATCATGCAAATTCTTCAAGAGCGCAATCAAGGCAGTCAAGGGAATCAAGGCAGCAATCAGAGTCACTTTGCTACACTCAACCAGTTCCTTGCTAACGGGCCAAAGACTTTCAGCAATTGTGTTGAGGCAACCGATGCTGACGATTGGCTTGTGGATCTGTGTAAGCATTTCGAGTGCAGTAACGTCAGGCCTGAGGACTTTGTCAAGTTCGCTTCCTTCCAACTCAAAGATCAAGCTGCAGAATGGTTCCAGCAGTACAAGGACTCCAGAGGTGGACGTGTTATCACTTGGGATGATTTCCGTCGAGATTTCCGAGCTCATCATATTCCGCAGAGCGTGGTTGAAAGCAAGCGTGAGGAATTCCGCAATCTGAAGCAAGGCTCTTTGTCTGTCTATGACTACAACAAGTTGTTCCAGAAGCTCGCCCGCTTTGCCAAGCAGGACGTGCCTGATGAGAAGAGCATGATATATCAGTTCAGGGGTGGTCTCAGAGAAGAAATTCAGCTCGCTCTTGTCCTCTTTGAGCCCTTGAGATACGATGAGTTCTACAACATGGCACTGAAGCAAGAGGCTGCTCAGTTGAGGTGTGATGCTTCCAAGAAGCGAGTCAGAGATGTTACTCCTTCTTCCTCTACTCAAGTGGCCAAGCAGCAGAAGTTTTGGCTTCCTCCTCCTCCGTTCCGTCAGCCGTATCAGCAGAAGAGCAAAGGTGGCAGTGGTTCTTCCCACCCACCCAACCCTGGCTTTCAGAACAAGACTTCGTCTCAAGCTCCAAGATCGAGTGCTCCGTATCACCGTCCGCTTTCAGAGGTCACGTGCAACAAGTGCCAACAGAAGGGTCACTATGCCAACAAGTGTCTCAACCAGAGGCGTCTTCCTCCTCCTCCTCCTGTCAGATCGGCAAGTACAGCTGTGGTCAAGCATAACCCCAAGCATGCCAAGGTCAATTTGATGAATGCAGCTCAGGCAGAGGACTCGTCAGATGTGATCATGGGTAACTTTCCAGTTAACTCTTTTCCAGCAAAAGTTCTTTTTGACACTGATGCATCGCATTGTTTCATGTCAAGATCATTTGTTTCCAAGCATGACTTCGTTTCACAAATGTTGGGTAAACCTATGGGAGTGGTTTCTCCGGCTAAGTCTATGAGGGCTGCTTCAATAGTCCCGGATGTTTCTATCATGATGGGTGATTTCAAGTTTCTGGCTTCTCCAATGGTTCTTGGTAACTCGGATATTGATCTTATTCTCGGGATGGATTGGCTTTCTAAGCACAAGGCTCAGCTTGATTGTGCAGCCAGGCAGATTCAATTGACTCATTCGTCTGAGGATGTAATTGTCTTTGCCGCTCGTGATGATACTATTCGTCTGTTTTCTCTCAATGAGAAGGGTGAATTGGATGCCATCTCGCAAATTCTAGTCGTTTGCGAATATCAAGACGTCTTTCCAGAAGAGCTCCCGGGAATGCCTCCGCACCGGCCAGTTGAATTCGTTATTGATCTTGAGCCTGGCACGGAACCTGTGTGCAAACGTCCTTACAAGCTCAGACCTGAAGAGTTGAAGGAGCTGAAGAAGCAACTCGATATGCAAGAGAAAATGGGTCTCATCCGGCCTAGTTCTTCTCCGTGGGGTTGTGGTGTTCTTTTTGTGAAGAAGAAGGATGGAACGGACCGACTTTGTGTTGATTACCGTCCAGTGAACAAGAAGACCATCAAGAACAAATACCCACTTCCCAACATCAATGAGCTGTTCGAACAACTCAAAGGTGCCCAAGTATTCTCCAAGCTTGATCTCCGTATGGGTTATCACCAGATTCGCATTCGTGAAGAAGATATTCCCAAGACAGCATTCAGAACAAGCTTTGGTTCATATGAATACACTGTCATGTCTTTTGGCCTCGCCAACGCTCCTCCGACGTTCTCTCGCATGATGAACTTCATCTTCAACGCCTACACCAATGACTTCGTTTTGGTCTATCTCGACGACATTCTGGTTTTCTCCAAGAACAAGGAAGATCATGCCAAGCACTTGCGTTTGGTTCTTGATAAGCTCAGGGAACATCAGTTCTACGCCAAGTTCTCCAAGTGTGAATTTTGGCTCGATGAGGTTCTTTATCTTGGTCATATCATCTCTGCCAAGGGCATTGCCGTGAATCCTGAGAAGGTGTCTGCAATTGTGAATTGGGAACCTCCTCAGAACGTGAAGCAACTCCGCAGTTTTCTCGGTCTCGCAAGCTATTGCCGAAGATTCGTTGAAAACTTTTCTAAGATCGCGAAGCCTCTCTCTAATCTTCTCCAGAAGCACGTCAAGTACGTTTGGTCTCCGGAGTGTGATATTGCTTTCAACACTTTGAAAGAGAAATTGATCACTGCTCCAGTTCTGACTCCGCCTGATGAATCCAAGCCGTACGAGGTCTTTTGTGATGCCTCTCTCCAAGGTCTTGGCGCAGTATTGATGCAAGAGAAGAAAGTTGTTGCTTATACATCTCGCCAGTTGAAGCCTAATGAGAAGAACTACCCCACTCATGATCTCGAGTTGGCGGCAGTTGTGCATGCTCTTTTGACTTGGAGACATCTTCTATTGGGAAGAAAAGTGGACATTTTCACTGATCACAAGAGTCTCAAGTACATCTTCACTCAGCCTAATCTCAACCTCAGGCAAACTCGATGGGTCGAAATGATTCAAGAGTATAATCCGAGTATTGAGTATACTCCAGGCAAGGCTAATGTGATTGCTGACGCTTTGAGCAGGAAGGCTTACTGCAACAGTCTGATTCTTAAGCCTTATCAACCCGAGCTTTGTGAAGCTTTCCGCAAACTTAATCTGCAAGTTGTTCCTCAAGGTTTCCTCGCCAACCTTCAAGTCTCTCCTACCTTGGAAGACCAGATTCGCCAAGCCCAGCTTCTTGATGCTATGGTGAAAAAGGTGAAGATTGGGATTGCCAAGAGTCAGTCCAAGTACAAGTGCTACCGCCTTGATGACAAGGACACTCTCTTCTTCGAGGATCGTATTGTTGTGCCCAAAGGTGACCTCCGTAAAGTGATCATGAACGAGGCTCACAATTCTCTCCTCTCCATCCACCCTGGGAGCACGAAGATGTATCAGGACCTTAAGCAAGCTTATTGGTGGACTCGAATGAAGCGCGAGATCGCTCAATTCGTGAATGAATGTGATGTCTGCAGAAGAGTGAAGGCAGAACACCAAAGGCCAGCAGGTCTCCTCCAACCTCTTGCCATTCCAGAATGGAAGTTTGACCACATTGAAATGGACTTCGTGACTGGGTTTCCAAAGTCCAAGCGTGGCAATGATGCTATATTCGTTGTCATCGACAAACTCACCAAAGTGGCTCACTTTCTGCCTATCAAAGAGTCGATCACTGCAGCTCAATTGGCGGAACTCTATACCTCTCGCATTGTCTCTCTGCACGGTATTCCTCAAGTGATCTCTTCAGACCGTGGCAGCATCTTTACCTCGAAGTTTTGGGATTCTTTTCAGAAGGCCATGGGCACCAACATCCGCTTCAGCACAGCTTTCCATCCTCAAACAAGCGGTCAAGTCGAGCGTGTCAACCAGATTCTTGAAGATATGCTCAGGGCTTGTGTGATCTCCTTCGGCATGAAGTGGGAGGATTGTCTTCCTTATGCTGAATTCTCCTACAACAACAGTTTTCAAGCAAGTTCGGGCAAGGCCCCTTTTGAAATTCTGTATGGCAGGAAGTGCCGTACCCCTCTCAACTGGTCTGAAACCGGTGAACGTCAGCTTTTGGGTAATGACTTAATCACAGAAGCAGAAGAAATGTGCAAAGTCATTCGTGATAACCTCAAAGCAGCCCAATCCCGCCAGAAGAGCTACTATGATAGTAAGCACCGTGATTTGGCTTTCGAGATCGGAGATCATGTTTACCTCCGTGTCTCTCCTATGAAAGGTACTCGTCGCTTCGGTATCAAAGGGAAGCTTGCCCCTAGATACGTGGGACCTTTCAAGATTGTCAGCAAGAGAGGCGACCTCGCCTATCAACTCGAGCTTCCTTCAAACTTTGCAAATGTTCATGACGTGTTCCATGTCTCTCAGCTTCGAAAGTGCTTCAAGACTCCTGACCGCACCGTCAACTTCGAGGACATTGAGCTCCAAGAAGATCTCTCTTATCGTGAGCACCCAGTTGCTATTCTTGAAGAGACTGAACGCAAGACTCGCAACAAGTCAATCAAATTTCTCAAAGTCAAGTGGTCACACCATTCCGACCGTGAAGCTACCTGGGAACGCGAGGATCACCTCCGTTCTGAGTACCCGGCGTTCTTTCAGTCTTAGATCTCGGGACAAGATCCTTTCGTAGTGGTGGAGTGTTGTAACACCCCGGATGTAACTTTCCCAATTTGTACTCCAACTCTTGCCATTTCCGGCATTAAGTTATATTTATTTCCTCGGGTTCGGGTTTTTGTCTCCGTGTGTTGTTGTCGTTGTCATGCATCTCATATCATGTCATCATGTGCATTGCATTTGCATACGTGTTCGCCTCATGCATTCGAGCATTTTCCCCGTTGTCCGTTTTGCATTCCGGCGCTTCGTTCTCCTCCGGTGATCATTTCTAACTTTCTTTTGTGTGTGGGGATTAAACATTTCCGGATTGGACCGACACTTGCCAAGCGGCCTTGGTTTACTACCGCTAGATCGCCTGTCAAGTTTCGTACCATTTGGACTTCGTTTGGTACTCCAACGGTTAACCGAGGGACCGAAAAGGCCTCGTGTGTGTTGCAGCCCAACACCCCTCCAACTTGGCCCAAACCCCACCAAACTCTTCTCCATCATCTAGAGCGTTCGATCACGATCGCGTGGCCGAAAACCGCACCTCATTTGGACTCTCCTAGCTCCACTTATGCCTATAAATAGCCCCCCCCCCCCGTTTTCGGATCTCTCTCCCTCTCCGAAACCCTAAAAAAAAGATCCCCGCGCGCCGGACACGTCCGCCCGCGCGCCGAACACGTCCGTCGGCGACCGCGGCCAATCGGGAGGCGCCACGTGTCCCCGCCGACCTCCTCCTCCGCGCGGCCCCGCGAGCCCGCGGGAGGCCCGTCCCTCGCCGCCACCGGGCCAGATCTGCGCCGCCTGCCGCCTCTCTCTTCCCCGACGCCATACGCCGGCCCCGCCGCCTCGCCGCCGCCCCTTGCCGCCACCGGCCGTCGCCGCCCCGCATCTCCGCCGCCTCGCCGCTGCCGCCCGGGCGCCGCGCCGCCCTGCGCCGCCCCGCTCCACTCCGTCCTCGCCGCCGTCCGGCCCCGCCGCCGCACCGCCCAGCCTCGCCGCCCCCGGCCTCTCCCTCCTCGACTTCCATGCTCCGGTGAACAATGCGCGCCGGCGAGCCTCGGGAAGCGTGCAGATCTGAGATCCGAAATTTGACGGTTGACTTTTCCCTCCAAACCCTAATTTTTTTTGCAATCTTTGACCTGTGATATCTCCGCATCCGTAGCTCCAATTTGGACATATAGTATATCAAAATGTTCGTCTCGACGAGTAAATCATTTCATTCCATTGCATCATTTTCATTTGAGTTCATCTTGATACCCGAAATGCTGCTAGAAGGAGGCTTCGTGAGTTAATTGTCAGATCTGCTAGTTCATCTTAGACTTTTTTCATTTTTGCCATGATTGTTGTGTGCATGATATGCCTGTGAGTCCTTCATATGTTTTGTTAAGCATCTTGTTATCTTTCCAGAGGTGCAACCCATGCATATTTTTGATGTGTGTGGTGACTTGTGCAAGCTTGCAAAGTGAGGCACCCGGTAAATCTGTTTTCAGGGACTTAGTAGTTTTCACTAAGTCTGGGATTATTTAGTTCATGATGCCATATGTTCTTGTTGTTTCCTAGTGATCCGTGCCTCTTTTGAGGATGATCAGTAAAGGAGTTTTTGTAACCTTGTAGTGCTATATCCATCCATGTCTTTACTTGCAATTATGGAGCACCCTAACTTGAGTCAATCGAGCACTACTTTTGCTTCGTTGTGAATCTGGGCAGATCGTCAACTTGTTTGCGATTTTGCCGATGTTATTGTAGTTGATCCGTGCATGCTATGCCATTGTTCTTGCCATGTCTAGCTTGTATTTTGTGCCTTCTTTAGGGATGTATGCTTGTCTTGCCATGACTTGCACTGTGGTGAGTGCATCGAGCTCGTAAACATGCCTTCGTGAGTTATGTTTCAGCATGTCCCAGTTTTCACTAAGTCTGAAAACTGATTATGTTTTTGCTATGTTCGTGTGCTTGTTAGTATATTTTGTGATCCCTTTTGGCTCAAGGTCACTAAGGGACTTTTGTTAAGCTTGTTGAGTAGCTCCATGCCATGTCTTTCTTTGTCATGTTCAGGTCCTGTAGCATGTTGTTTTGTTGCTCCGAAGAGGGCTATATGATCTGAAATTCCAGACAAGTGTTAATTTCACTAAGTCTGAGATCTGTTTTACCATTTGTGTTTTTGCCATGCTTGTTTGAACCTCCTAATGGATGAATTGGCCGTAGCTCAGTGCTAGACTTTTGTTAAGAATCTTGTGTGCATCCCTGCCATGTATTTTGTTGTCTTGTTTGGGGGTTGTAGCATGTTCATCTCATTGCATTTAGATGCCTACTTGCTGTAAATCGCAGACCGGTGTCATTTTTGAATCGCTTGCCATTTCCAAACCGTAACTCCGATTCCGGCGTTCTTTATATCGTTTTCAAGCGATTTCATCTCATCTTTCCAGTGGCACCCTTGGAATTCCAAGTTGAGGCCAGGTTCATGCATTTCCTGTCATATCTTGCATTTTGCATCCCGCATCGCATCCCGCATAGCATATCATCTTTGCATCGTGTTGTTTGAGTTTGCACGTGGTTGATTGTATCCTTGTTGCTTGTTTGTCTTGTTTGGGTAGAGCCAAGAGACGA
Source organism: Triticum aestivum (assembly GCF_018294505.1). Lineage (NCBI taxonomy): Eukaryota > Viridiplantae > Streptophyta > Magnoliopsida > Poales > Poaceae > Triticum > Triticum aestivum. Next base: position 131,339,578 of record NC_057809.1, on the reverse strand, counting down.
GTTCGCTAACGAGGAGCCCGTTGAGTTTGCTCTTGAGGATCCAGTCAACTCTGACAACTGTGCAGGCAAGATGATCATACCCTCGAAATCACTACTATCGTTGCTATGCTAGTTTGCTCGCTCTTTTGCTATGCCATTGATACGATGCCTACCACTTGCTTGCAAGCCTCCCAAATTGCCATGTCAAACTTCTAACCCACCATTGTCCTAGCAAACTGTTGATTGGCTATGTTACCGCTTTGCTCAGCCCCTCTTATAGCGTTGCTAGTTGCAGGTGAAGATTGGAGGCCGTTCCTTGTTGGAACATTTATTTACTTGTTGGGATATCATTATATTGCTAAGTTATCTTAATGCATCTATATACTTGGTAAAGGGTGGAAGGCTCGGCCTCTCGCCTAGTGTTTTGTTCCACTCTTGCCGCCCTAGTTTCCGTCATATCGGTGTTATATTCCCGGATTTTGCGTTCCTTACGCGGTTGGGTTATAATGGGAACCCCTTAACAGTCCGCCTTGAATAAAACTTCTCCAGCAATGCCCAACCTTGGTTTTACCATTTGCCACCTAGCCTTTTCCCTTGGGTTTCGCGGACTCAAGGGTCATCTTATTTTACCCCCCCCCCTCCCGGGCCAGTGCTCCTCTGAGTGTTGGTCCAACCTAGAGCACCGTGCGGGGCCGTCCCTTGGTAACTTGGGTTACGTTGGCTCCCGTACGCTTAGCTTATCCGGTGTGCCCTGAGAACGAGATATGTGCAGCTCCTATCGGGATTTGTCGGCACAGCGGGCGGTGTTGCTGGACTTGTTTTACCATTGTCGGAGTTGTCTTGAATTACCGAGATACCGAGTCTGATCGGAACGTCTTGGGAAGAGGTCTATTCCTTCATTGACTGTGAGAGCTTGTCATGGGCTAAGTTGGGACTCCCCTGCAGGGATTGAACTTTCGAAAGCCGTGCCCACGGTTATGGGCAGATGGGATTTGTTAATGTCCGGTTGTAGATAACTTGAACCTTAATTAAATTAAAATGAATCAACTGAGTGTGTTACCGTGATGGCCTCTTCTTGGCGGAGTCCGGGAAGTGGACACGGTGTTGGAGTAATGTCTGCGCAGGTTGCTCTCTAGTTTCTCGCTCGTGCTTTGCCTCCTCTTCCCACTCTCTTTTGCGAATAAGTTAGCCACCATACTTGCTAGTCGCTTGCTGTAGCTCCACTCATATTTTTTACCTTGCCATACCTATAAGCTTAAATAGTCTTGATCGCGAGGGTGCGAGATTGCTGAGTCCCTGTGGCTCACAGATTACTATTACACCAGATGCAGGGCCTGATGATTCTACTCCAGGTGACGCGTATGAGCTCAAGTGGGAGTTCGACGAAGACTCTCAACGATACTATGTTTCCTTTCCCGATGATCAGTAGTGGTGCCCAGTTGGGGGTGAGCGGGACCGTTGTCGCATGTTGGGTTCTCTTTTATTTTGGCGCCGTAGTCGGGCCATGAGTGTTTGGATGATGTAATGTTATTTATGTACTTGATTGACGTGGCGAGTGTAAGCCAACTATGTTATCTCCCTTTTATTATTTATATTACATGGGATGTTTGTGAAGATTGCCTAACTTGCGATATATGCCTTCAATGCGATTATGTCTCTAAGTCGTGCCTCGACACGTGGAAGTTATAGTCGCATCGAGGGTGTTACATTACGTTACTAAGTGGGTAGAAGTTATTCCAACTAGTAGTGCTGATCATAACACTTCTATTAAGATGCTTAAGAAAATATTTTTCGAGGTTTGGAGTCCCTAGATATTTAATGACTGATGGTGGTTCACATTTTATTCACGGTGCTTTTTGTAAAATGCTTGCTAAGTATGATGTTAATCATAGAATTGCATCTCCATATCAGCCTCAGTCTAGTGGTCAAGTAGAATTGAGTAATAGAGAGATTAAATTAATTTTGCAAAAGACTGTTAATAGATCTAGAAAGAATTGGTCTAAGAAGCTTGATGATGCTTTGTGGGCTTATAGAACTGCTTATAAAATTCCTATGGGTATGTCTCCATATAAAATGGTTTATGGAAAAGCATGTCATTTACCTCTAGAGCTAGAACATAAGGCATATTGGGCTATTAAAGAGCTCAACTATGATTTCAAACTTGCCGGTGAGAAGAGGTTATTTGACATTAACTCGCTTGATGAATGGAGAACCCAAGCCTATGAGAATGCCAAGTTGTTTAAAGAAAAAGTTAAAAGATGGCATGACAAAAAGATACAAAAGCGTGAGTTTAATATAGGTGATCATGTCTTGCTATACAACTCTCGTTTAAGATTTTTTGGCAGGAAAGCTTCTCTCTAAATGGGAAGGTCCTTACATTATCGAGGAGGTCTATCATTTCGGTGCCATAAAAATCAAGAACGCCGAAGGTAAAAACCCGAAGGTGGTAAACGGTCAAAGACTCAAACATTATATCTCAAGTACTCCCATGAATGTTGAGACCAATATAATTGATACCATAACCCCGGAGGAATACATAAGGGACACTTTCCAGAATGTTTCAGACCCTGAAAAGGAATAGGTATGTGGTACGGTAAGTAAATCGACTCCAAAATGTTTCCAATGATAAATTTTCTCCATTTTGGAATATTTAAAAATTTAAGAAAATTAAAAGTAGTCCGAAAGAGACACGAGGCCACCACAAGGGTGAAGGGCGCGCCCTACCCCACTGAGCGCCCCCCCGACCTTTTGGCCACTTCATGTGCCCCTCCGGACTCCGTTTTCTTGCAGAATACTTCCTTTGGTCAGTAAAAATTCATTATATAATCTCCCGAAGGTTTTGACCACCGTACCACGCAAAAATCTCCGGTTCTTGTTTCGAGTTGTTTTCTGCCAGAGTATTCAAGGGTGATAGGATCAAGAAGGCCGCGGAGGATCAAGCTCCGGCAGCAGCAAAAGAAGAAATCTTTCAACCTCATTACAATCTTCTTACCCCTACTGAAATTGAAGCTTTCAAGACGATTGAAATAGCTCGAGTGCAGAACAAGTATCTAACTCGTGAAAATATTCTGTTGTAAGAGCATATTATCGCAAGTTGGAGAACCTCCTACGTTCGATGTTGGACGACAAGCTTGCGTCATCAACAACTCCTTCATCACCACCTCTGAAGAAACAGATCTAATTACATGGGTATGGGCACTCCCCTTGGCAACTGCCAACCTTGGGGGAGTGCCCCGGTGTCGTATCACCATCACATCTTTATCTTTATCGCTTTTCTTAGTTTGATCCTTTTTGTTATGTCTTGATCTAGTAGAATAAAGTTTTTAGTATGATCTAGCTTTGAGTTTGCCTTATGTTCCCTCTATGTAATTGAGTCTATGAGATATATAATAAAGAGTAGTTTTGAGACAAGGGCTTTGCTTTATTGCTATGATCTTGAAGGAATTAAATAAAAAGAATAAAAGGAAATAAAAAGTTCATATAGTGATCTTATGGAGAGTAATGAGTTCACATATAAAGATTATGATGAATAAAAGTTATTGAGAGTTGACAAACATAGTTTTGGTCATTGCTGCAATTAATAGGAAGTAATAAAGAAAGAGAGGCCTCACATATAAATATACTATCTTGGACATCTTTTGTAATTGTGAGCACTCATTAAAATATGACATGCTAAAAAGTTGATGTTGGACAAGGAAGACAACATATTGATTTATGTTTTCTTACATCCGAATAGAAGTTATATTGTTTTGAATCATCCAACATGTTGAGCTTGCCTTTCCCCCTCATGCTAGCCAAATTCTTTGCACCAAGTAGAGATACTACTTGTGCTTCCACTACTGCAGGATGCTGCTAACGCGACACTACAATCAGAGACCCTTCGACGAAACTGTGTGCGATGCAATAATCACAAACGATGGTGTAAAAAACTATCAAAAAAGGTGCAAAACATTTGCGATGGAGGATGCATCAAATACGGTTCAAATTTTAGTTGTGTGTGCGATGCAGGGCATATGGTTCAGTTAAATTAATTGTTTGCGATGAGGAGGAACAAAAAAAATGGGCAGCTGGATGAAGGTGTGTGTGATATACAACATACGGTTCACTCGGATGAACTGTTTGTGATTAGGCAACACAAAAGAAACAATCAACCGGATCAAGGTGTGTGCGATATACGGCATGCGGTCCACTCGGATGAACTGTTTGCGTTGAGACAAGAGAACAGAAACGGTTCAATATATCAAGATGTGTGTGATACGCGGCAAACAGGTCTGTAATCAGAAATGTGTGCGAAGACCGATAATAACACAGACAATTGCTTCTAATAAGACGTATGTGATATGCTCTGTCTACACAACATCTATTGGCTATTGGGGGACGGGCGGTCATTCGAATATGCCATAAGGATGCGAAGAGGCATCCTATATCAGCAAGGACTAGTTGTTCCACCAATAGCTCATGTAAGAGAACTCTCAAGTTAAGTGTGCTCAGGCTGGAGCGGCCATCAGATGGGTGACTGGATGGGAAGTTGTGTTCATGTTAAATTAACTGATAGGATGGGTCATATTTGTCAAATTAAATGACTGATGCGACCCATCCCATGAGTTAATTTAACCTCGAGGTCCTTTTTTATTTTTCTTTATTTTTTAACACATGTCAAAGAAGGTCTACCGCGTTACTTTTTGACAATGTGTGATACGTGGCATACAGTTGATCCATCCGACCTGTTTGTGATGGAATAAGCCGTGTGTGTTGTGGGCAAGCGTTTGCGATTGATGAATTCATCACCGACGGGTTCCCTAGTGTGGTCTGTGTTCATCTGATCATCATCTACTTCTTGTGCTAGCTCGATGTTCCTTCCATGCTAAGTTTCCATTAATTGATGGCGTTTTATGAACATGCCACCGTTTCCAGCCATTTCCTCACCTGTTTCCTGCCACCGAGCGATATTGCGCATAAACCTATGCGGCGCGTGACGCAGGGAGGCGACAAGCGTAGCATGTAGCACATCCACATTTTCCAAGCATACCAACCCAGCAAAGCGTCGCCTTTGCCATCAACCTCGTCGACGAGGAAAACAAGCAGGCGCCACGGCCTGTCGAGGCCGAGGCACTCCCCGACAACGCGATGGACGACGTCGTGATGTGTGTCATCACTAGGGTTGAGCAGACCATTGGCGCATGGCTCTTGAGCGCCGTGGATGGATCAAGATAGGCATGTCGGCACCGACAGGCTGCAGCTCGCCACACAACATGATCGATGGCGCGCTGTAGAGCAAGCTTGGCGCGTCCGCGTTGATAGGCTGCGGCTCGCCGCACGACGAGACCGTTGGAGCGTCACAGAGCAAGAGGCGCGGCGCGCTGCACAGCAAGAGCGGATCCATCGGTGCTTGCCTGCTGTCGACACGGCGTCGCAGCTGGGTACACGTCCCGTTAGTACCACCATTCCTCGCCAGGAGTGGGCAGAGGCCCTCAGCGCCGTACTTGCATCAGAGGCCAGCCGCACCATACTTGCACTTGACGCCCGTCGCGCCGTTCGCATGGGTCGCGATGTTCGCCTGGTTCGTGGCCCGCTGGATGCCATCACGCTGGTCCGTAGGCTCGACCGCCACCTTGGCCTAGGTGTCCACCTGGGCGCAGTAGAGGAACATGGCCGTCACATCCTCGAGTTGGTGATCTTCGATGAAATAGTCAACTTGGAGCTCGAGATCGCGCTCCAGATGTACCGCGAGCGTGTCAACCGCTTGGACGAACGCCTGCACGAGTTTAGGCGGAGCCAAGAGCTACCATAGACAAGGGCTACTGGTCATGGTCTCATGGACGCATTTTATTTTGTTGAGTCGTTTCGACGTGGATAGCTATGTATTCACAGCAATTATAGTATTGCTCTGTTTATTCCTCTGTTTCAATATGTGTACTCTGTTTTCCGTTCTTGTATGTTCTGTTTCAATGTGTGTATATACGCTTTCCATTCTGTATACGTGGATGATAACAGCTAGATTCAAATTAGTATACAAAAACAGATAGAAAATGGAATTCATAATATATCTATCTATACCTATAATAATTACAGACTCCCTAAAAATTACCACGCTAATTAGAATTTACGAGCCATTCATCTGAATGCGACCAAACTATTACGGTGGAGATTAACCGATGTAATCCTCCGTTTGTTACGTGCTTAATTCGGCCCAAAAAGAAAAGTCTGAAGGCCCACAATCTATCACAACAGTTGTACGAATAGAAGGCATACTCCCGTATCCCTAACCTCACGCCCACCATCCCACACACCGCCTGCCATGGATCCGCCGCCGTCCTGATCTCCGATCGTTGTCGTCGCTCCCTGTTCCATCCGCGGCCGCTCCTCACCACATCCACCCTCCATCGCATCCCACTGCCTCCATAGCCACATTGAATCATCTCTCTCCTTGGTAATCTCTCTTAGATCAGCACGCGGTGGTGGGTGCTTCCGGTCGCGTGGTGGCGACGCGGCTGGTCAGGGAACGAGGATGAGGTAGACTGTGTCCATTCATTCATCTTCCCCACCTCCTGTTCTTCCTCTCCCATCGAATGCGATAAGTGCTCTCCTCTCCTGCTGCAGTGTGGTCTATAGGTGACAACAATGGTGTTCTGTTGTGCCCCTCCACTCTTCGGACCGCCGAGGCGCAGAAGTACCAGGAGAAGATCACGCTCCATGTAGCAAATTCGGCCATGTTCTGAGTGGCTGCCCGGAACTTGGGTTGAATGGATTCACAGGTGTGCTAGGTGGAGTGCCACTGGATTGCCATGTTAGTGGCAGAATCCACTCTCCTACACACATGAACTTTGGTTTACCAAGGAACTGGGTTAATACTTCCATCTTTTGGCTTCACAATGGTGATTAAGATACTTTTGTTTTTTAGAATCATGTTGATTTAGTTAGTTTGTTAACAGGTGCTTCAGTTAGGACTAATAGCCGAGAGTGGTCGACAAGATTGAATTTGGCAGAGTACAATACAATTTTGTTATAATTGGTGGTTTAGTTAGTTTTTTTAAATGGTTCATGGGCTCAACTACTATTTAGCTTACTACAGTATAGTTGTGTCGATTGTTGATGATGAATAATACCCAATGATTGCTTTCTGGTGCCCACAGTACTACAGTTTACTACTGAGAACTTGAGCTTTTTTGCCAAGAAACTGTCTATGCTAATTCCCACAAGGAGTAATTCAGTCCACATCCAAGTATTTATTGTTGATCATTGATGCTTCATCTGTTTATGCTGCAGAAACAAGGTCACATGAATGATTAGCATCTTTCGGCAAAAGCATGTTAATTAACTGAAGAAATACCACTGCTCCTATGACTATGAGCGTAATCCAATCCTGATTTTTGAGGACCACTTTAGGATGTGATCATTAGTGTGGCTTCAAAGCTGCTTGATATGGCATAACGTTTGATTTTTACTAATCTTAAAGCCGAGCCTAAGCAATGTTAAGTAGACTTCATTGAATTCTTAATAAGGAAATTCCACAATCTGATGTGTGTGTCATAGGATTAGCGTTGTTTGAATAATTTCTTCTTCTTACCAATCAGGCTGATGATTTTAACTGTAGATGCAGAATCTGTGCTGGATGTTCATCAGCAGTGCCAGTTAAGGGTTCAGGCTCCTACGGCACTCATGTCATCAGCCATATGGATGTGCGTGTATATGACAGTTTGCTCGAACGGCGTTATGCCTTCAACTGCAACTAAGGCCACCACACTACTTCATCGATAATTTTTTTTCTATAGGACTGGGATTAATAATCCCCAACAATATGGTCATGCTTCTTATATTTACTATCAGTTCTAATACATTTGTGATTTTCTGTATGCTGTACCACCAAACTATGTGTGCTAAACCAAACATGACATCTATGCCTTTTCAGGTATGCATGCATGTTTCAAGAGAATATATCTAATATGTAGTATATAGAAAGGTACCTAAAATGTTTGGCTTATATTGCAGAATCTTGAAAATATACAGTCGTTTTACTTTTTTTTTCTATGAACCTTGGGAGCTTGGGATGAAGTATGGTGTCAATAATCAGTATATACGAGAACAATATTTTTGTGATATTGTATATACTAAATTTTTGATAATGGAGTATATACCACATTTTTGAATTGGTTAGAATAGCTGACGCCATTTTTCATCTTCGTTGTGTTATATGCTACCATCAAAAGGAGTATATAAGGTACTAATTTCAAGCATATATTTACTGCACTGTATTTTGTCTATATGCATCTACAACCAAGCAGTATGTACACTGCTCTTTGTGCACAGTATGTAGCATACGAAATTAAATCAAAAGGGTATAACTTTTTAATGAAGTAAGTATATACTCTTTTTGCGATGCAGTATATACAACATTTTTTGTAAGGCAATATATAGTACTTTTTTTGTGAACCAGTGTCTACTTTTAATCAGTATATACGTGATCTTTCAGTAGATATATACTACTCTTCTTGAGTCGGTATGTACTACTGTTCTTGATATAAAGGGTAAAGCAGTGCGTACATGCCACATCGCAGCCGTTGTTGACTAGATGGTGGTATCGCTACGTGGATCTATCAGTGCACGCCATGCTGCCACCGTTTATTGTCGCCGTTGTCGACGAGATTGGTAGTGCCATCGCATGGATTGATCAGTGCACACCATCGCATGGATTGATCAGTGCACGCCAATGGATTTGCACCTCGATCCAGATTGCTTTCATGCAAAGCTTATCATGTTTACCTCTTGTGATGGAATAGGCAGACACACGAGAAGACCTGATCGAAGACGCTCATAGTCCGAGGTAAATACTCCTTCCATGCAAGCTTTCAAATAGTTTTCTTTTCTTTTGAACACTGTAAATTTGTTTTAAAAATGGTGGTAACAAATTTGTTAAATTATTAGTGGGAGAGACTCCCAACTAATAATATAAGAACAAGAGTAGGCTAGGAAAAACATACAACATCATTAAGCGGCAGTATCATTGGAAAGATTGCACACTATTATTGAATACTGATGGTCATGACGCTAAGTACTTCTTCCTCCAGGCCTGAAAGAGATAACTAATTCTCCACCATCTCTTCCTTTCATAGTTAAAAAACAGTCTCAAGTAATCCTACGGCATGTCTTTCTCTTCGGCCACCTACCACCCAATGCAAGCTAACCCATGTCTCCCAAAACCAAGTTGGGGCATGGATCCGCTGTGCTAAAGGAGCTTATTGACTCAAAACCATTTTCCTCATCTGTATTAGGTTCATTTTCTTAGGATATTTGGTTCTAATTTTTTCCTAGCAGGTTTATACTTGAATCCACACTAATTTTGGATTTGGGTTCAATTTGTTTTGTATCATGTGCTTGGATAGTGTTCTGCTCTGTAAGGATGCAGTCTTGGCTCTTCTCATTGTCGGGGGTTTGGTGCGACATATGCCAACGGATGGCTTATCATGGTGGGGGCGAGTAGAATGTCGTCGGTGCCTGGAAACGGCATGAGGCGAAGACATGCACGCCAGCGAATCTTACCCAGCTTCAGGGCTCTCCGGGGAGATAACACCCCTACTGCTGCTCTGCGGGGCCTCCGCATGATCACTATGGCCAAGTGTTTACAAGGTTGCTCCTTGAGCTGTTCGGGTGGTAGCAGAGGGCAAGGCCAGCTCTCTCCTTCTGTCTGGTGTGGTTTAGAACTACTGGGATCCAACCCTTTGCATGGGTGCCCTGGGGGGTTTATATAGGCCTACCCCCAGGGGTACAATGGTAATTCTACTGGGCGTGGGCCCAACCGTCAGTGCCTTCGACCTTCGACTTCTTCGTCGACTGCTGGGGCCCGCCGACTGGTGGGCCCCGTTGACTGGTCTGGTACGGAGCCGACAGGCCGCGTCCGCCGCGGGCGGGTCTTGCAGGCTGCTGATTACTGTAGTCGCGCTCCTGATGACGCGAGCTTGGTGATGGGGTCGTGGCAACAGCCCCGCCGCCCGGCGGGCGATCACTGTGGCCACTCCCCATCTCTTCTTGATTAATGGCGCGTGGGCCCCGGGGAGGGCTCGGCCGACTCCCCCGGGCCGACTCCCGACGGGTCCGACTGGCGATTCTCTCGCCGTCTCCTGAGGTCTCGCTGACTGGTGCGCCCCGCTGCCTCCAGGCCGTACAAACAAGCCGTCGTGGGCGCAGGACCCGGTACAGTGGTGCTGATGTTAGGGTCGGCCGGGCAACAGTGCCACGCCGCAGGGAGATCTTCCCAAGTACGACGTGTTGTAGCCATGCCTGCCCGTGGTAAGGGGCGGGGAGTGGGCTTCATTGTAGCCACGCCCCTGCCCCGTCCCCTTCGATGAGGTCATGGTTTGTTGGAGTCGCCCGCCGACTCCCCAAAGCCGGCTTCTCTGGAAGTCGTCCCTGGGACTCGATCGTGAGCGGGCAGTCGGCCGCCTTGCCATAGACTCCCCAGGAGGCGGCTCTTCGCCCTGTGGTCTTGAGGGGCGCAGCCTGCCCCGTTGTATTGAAAGGTTATGGGGCTCGGGTTGGCCTACCCGTGGCCCATTACTTCGACAGTAGTCCCCGAAGCTGGTGAGGCGCCGCGGACGATCGGCCGAGAAGCCTCAGCAGTTTTTCTCTTCGGGTGCTCAACACATGATCTTGATTGACTTCTGCCGGGCTGACTAGAAGGAGTCGGACTCGCCCAACTCGGACTCACTCAATTCCGACTTGCTCAGCAGTTCGAACGTCGCGGCGGGATTTCAAGTGGCGTGCTAGCTAAGCTTCCAGACCGCCGCCCGTTCTTGGCCTGTCGCGCGAGGGCACGTGGCCAGGCCGTCCTGCCAGCCCACGCGCATGACAGGACGGGCCCGTAGGCGGGGCCTGCCACTACCGCGCCTCGGCGCCTGAGCGGATCCGCTGCGGCCCTGGTGGACGGTTGGGATTCCCGTGAAGTTACTGCGCATAGTAACTTTACGTGAATCGTGGGGGTCATGGGGTTGCGGGCGCAGTAAATCCCCACATCCGCCCCCTCGGCTTTGCAACCCACAGGGCTATAAGTAGGGGGAAGAGGGGGGCACGCGCGCCTCTCCTCCCCACTACCCCTTGCTTTCTTCCTCCTCGCTCTCCTGTTTCCTCTCCTCTTCTTCGCTCCGCCGCACGCCCAGGCTTCGGCGAACGCTGCGGTGACAGCTTCGGATGAGTTCTTCCTCTGCTGCCGCGCCTCCTCCAGTGCGCTCCGGCACCTGGGACGGCTCCGAAGTCCACGAAGACCATATCAAGTTCCTCCGCCGGACCCGTCGGCTTCCCGGCGAAGCCGCGTGCAGGTGCGTCTTGCACCGGCGGGGGAGATTTCCCCCGCCCCGCAGGAGGGCGAGCGGGTCATCTTTCGCTCGCACTGCCTGCGCGGGCTGGGGCTGCCGGCGAGCAGCTTTTTCCGGTCGTTCATGGAGTTCTACGGCCTCCAGCCGCACCACCTCACCCCCAACACAGTGGTGCTGCTGTCCGCCTTCGTGGCTCTGTACGAAGGCTTCCTCGGAGTCCTCCCCACCCTCGATCTCTGGGGGGAGTTCTTCTCCAAGCTCGGCACCCAGGCCGCGGGCGTGCCGGCTCTGTGCGGCGCCTTCATCGCCGTGCGAAGGACAGGAGCTGACAACCACTTCCCCTCCATCTCGCTGTTGAAGTCGGTGAAGATGTGGCAGAGGTCCTACTTCTACGTTAGGAACGTCGCCACGAGGGGCGACTGGCCTGAAGACGACGCCGAGGGAGGAGTCGCCCCTCGCCATCGGCCAGGAGCCAGCCAGCCGGGCGTGGGCTCTTCTGCCGCGTCGGGCGCTCCAGGCGGCGGGAAGAAGTGTCGGGCTGCGCCGACTTTGTTCGGCAGCCGGCCGAAGAAGCCGAAGGGCTCGGCTGCGGCGACCCGGCGGGACGAGCCAGCCGCGAAGGCCATCCGCTTCCGTAAGGAAGTGAAGAAGCCGCCGTTGGTCTCTGCGTAAGTGTTCTATCTTCAAAGTTTATTCTTTCTTCGTGTTTTGTCTGAGTCTCTGCTCGCCCCTCTTTCTTCAGGGCTCCCCTCTCTCTTGAGCGGGTCGCCGCCGCCTCCGTCATGGGGTCAGCGGAGACACCCGCCACCACTCGGCGAATAGACCCCGCTGCCGACCTCAGGGAGGCGACGGAGCGGAATGCGCAGGAGAAGCGCAACGAAGAAGAAGCCCTTCGCCTGGAGAAGGCGGATGCCGACAGGGCGGAGGCCTTCGCTAAGAAAAAACTAGCGGAGGCCGAAGCCGCCGCCGCGACGAAGCAGCAGGCTGAGGAAGCCGCACGCCGCCAGTCGGCCTTGCTTGTTGCCCCGCTAAACTCTACGCCGCCGCCCCCGGAGTTCACGGGGCAGACTGGAGAAGCCGGCGGGGAGAACCTCGTCGAGGAGAGGGAAGGCGGCGAGCCCTCTACTCCGGGTGCGAACGTTCCGCTGCCGCCTCCGCCGCCGTCTGAAGGCATGCAGGGCGAGCAGCCAGCGGACCCTCCGGTGCCGCCGACCGAAGACGAGGCCGTGGCGAGGCTACTCCAGGTCGGCTCGCCAGCGCGCCGTCGTCTGGAGAAGGCGACTTCGGCACCCCGCCCCTGGAAGCCGGCACCGCCAGCTCGGCGGCTCCATACGCCGAAGCGACGAGCGCCGCACCTGTTGGGTGGGTGCGAGGAGGCGGCGCAGGGCCGCTGAACCGGGCGCTCCTGGACGTCCAGGCGAAGCTCCGCGCTGAGGGCGACGCCCTCCAGAGTTGCACCAAGGCGTTCCTAGCATCGCGGGCAGCCGTCCGGGTATGTTTTTTCTTTGGGCCTTTGTTTTTCTTGTTCCTCTCTGTGGGGGCGCGTCAGCGCACCCACTGGGTGTAGTCCCCGAGTTTCGGGCCGGCTGCTGAGCAGGCGACCCGGAACTCCAATTGATGAACTTCTGGATACTAACTTTATCTGAAATGCTTGTTGCAGGATTACCACAACCTCCGCGTCACTGCCTTCAACCGTAATGTTGAAGAGCTGGGCAAGCGGACCGCCGACTTGACGGAGAGTCGGAGTAAGTCCTTCCTTCTTTTTCTTTTTCTGCGGGGGCGCGCTAGCGCACCCGCGGGCTGTAGTCCCTGAGATTCGGGCCGACTGCTGAGCAGTTGGGCCGGATCTCCCCGGCGACCTACTTTATTGACGACTGTTGTCTTTCTTCCCTTTCCTTCAGGAGCCAACGCTGCACTTCAACAGCAGCTGAGCGAAGCCAACTCCGCCCTGCTCGCCAAAGGGGAGGAATGTAGCAGGCTCGCCACAGAGCGCGATCTGCCGGTCACTCAGTTGGCGGAGCAGAAGGAGCTGCTTGCGAAGTCGCAGAGGGAGGCGGGGGAGACGGAAACCGCCCTCTTGGCCGAGTTCACGAGCGAGCGCTCCTCCTGGTCTGACAAGGAGGCGCTGCTGTCCTCCGGCTTCCACGAGATTGAAGACATCGTTGATGGTGAGTCTATTTATTTTCTTTGTTCGAGCTGCCGACTTAGATCGTGCTGACTCCTGGTTTTTGACTTGCTTCTTCGTTTCTTCGTGTCTTTTGCAGACTTCTTCCCTGGGCAGTCGCAGGCCGCTATCCAAGCCATCGAGGCCGATCGTGAAAGTCGGAGGGCGGAGGGCGCGGAGATCGCCGCCGATGCCCCCCGAACTCTTGATGAGCACATCTTGAGCATTGAGGCTCGCCTTCGGCCGGCTCATCGGATGCTGCGCCGGCTTCAGCGCGTTGGTGCCCAGGCGATTTCTGCCCTTTGGCCGGATATGCAGGCTCCGTGCACCCCCAGCCTGACGGCCAACTGGTTGAAGGTCGCGGCTGGTCGCCTCGAGGCCTGGAAGGGCTCTTTGGCCCGGGAAGGAGCACGCCGGGCCTTTGAGTTCGTCAAGGCGTGGTACCCGGGGCTGGATCTAGACCGGTTGGCCATGCTTCGGTGGAGGCCCAGCCGGAGCTGGCGGCTGTGGAAGACGCCCTCGTCAAGCGTGCTGCGGCGATCGTCGAGTACACCGACACGAGCATCTTCGTCCCCGAGCGGTCTGAAGACGGCGAGGAGGTACCGCCGGAGTGGTTTGGGATGAACCCAGACTACGGCGAAGACTCGGCGGAGGTGATTGGCTCCAGCGTCGAGGAGGAGGATGAGGCGGAGGATGAGGGCGAGGTGGAGGCACCAGAAGACGGAGCAGACGGCCAGCCTCAGCCCGACCGCGCCTCCAACAACGAGCCGCGTGCGACCGATCCGACTGCTGCCGGAGGCGATCAAGCCGAGACTAGCCGGCCGACCGCCCCGACGCCTAACGCTGGCGCCTCCTCCGACCCCCCGAATCCGTCTGCCACCTCCTAAGCTGTCGCTGTGTCTTTTGTTTTATCTGCTTCAGTAGTCTTTTGAAGAACTTGTTAATTCGCACAATTCCAGCCGTGGGGTGTATTTTGAACCTCTACTCGATAATTCGGCCAAGGGCCTATGTTATATATATATATATATATATATATATATATATATATATATATATATATATATATATATATATATCTTTTCTTACTCATTGTTCTTTTGGCTGTTTTCCTTTGCCGCTTTTCTTAGTTGCCTGCCTTGCCAATCGGACAACCGCTCTGTGGACTGTTGCTGGATCAAGTGTTAGGCTACTTTGGGAAAGCAAGTACTTAGCCGATTTCAAGATTGTTTGAGCAAGTTGGATAGAAAACGACAATCCGACTTTCCGAGAGTCAGTTTGCGAGAAAGGCTGGAAGCCGTCTTGAGCTATGTTTTACGCTTTGAGTCCTTAGCCATTTTTCGTGCGAGCACCCATTCTACCTTACCTCTGCCCACCGTACAGCCGCTCTGCGAGCTGCGGCTTTTGACAGAAGACGGCTTAGGTGTTACACACTACTTGTCTGGCTGCAGGAAGCATTTCATAGTGCAAGGCGGCAAGTCCCCGGGCCGACTTGTCAAGCCCGGTGCCAAGCGGCATGACAAAGAGTAACATACTTGTAGGTATAATTTTTATCATACAAACAAAAGAGGGCAGTCCCCGAGCTCGTCTCGGGGGGCCCGAAGTCTTGGTACTTTAATACAAAAGGTAGCGTGGTACATACTGCATCAACTGTAAAATCTTCGGAGAAGATTTGCATTCCATGGCCGCTCTGTCTCCTTGCCGGAGTCGTCCCTCTTGCATGCTCGGGGCTTCTGAGCGATGATCAGGTAATAGGAATCGTTGCCTATTACTTTGCTGATGATGAAAGGGCCTTCCCAAGGCGGCGACAGCTTGTGCTGGCCGGCTGTTCGCTGGATCAGCCGGAGCACAAGGTCGCCTTCTTGGAAAGATCTTGGCCTGACCTTCCTGTTGTGGTATCGGCGCAGGCTCTGCTGGTAGATGCTGGACCGGCTGAGTGCCAACAGCCGGCCCTCTTCCAGCAAATCGACGCCGTCTTGTCGTGCTTCTTCTGCTTCCTCCTCGGTGTACATGGTGACTCGTGGGGAGTCGAACTCTATGTCCGTTGGGATGACGGCTTCGGCACCGTAGACGAGGAAGAAGGGCGTGAAGCCGGTTGACTTGTTTGGAGTCGTGCGCAGACTCCAGAGGACGGCTGGCAGCTCGTCGAGCCAGCAGCCAGCCGAGCGCTCCAGAGGCTCGATCAACCGAGGCTTGATGCCGGACAGGATGAGGCCGTTTGCTCGCTCCACTTGGCCGTTTGACTGCGGGTGGGCGACGGACGCTAGGTCCAGTCGGATGCCCTGTGTTGCGCAGAAACGGGCCAAGGCGCCTTTGGCAAAATTTGTGCCGTTGTCGGTGATGATGCTGTGTGGTATGCCGTACCGAATTGTGATATCGGTGATGAAGGTCACGGCAGTCGGACCGTTCAGTTTCTTAATTGGCTTCACTTCCACCCACTTGGTGAACTTGTCCACTGCGACAAGTAGGTGAGTTAGACCACCTCGTGCTGTCTTGAATGGTCCCACCATGTCTAGACCCCAAACTGCGAAAGGCCAAGCAATGGGGATGGTCTTGAGCGCGGAAGCCGGCTGGTGCGGCTTGGAGCTGAACTTCTGGCACCCTTTGCATTTTTGGACCAACTCCTTGGCCTCTTCCAAGGCAGTCGGCCAAAAGAAACCGTGCCGAAAAGCTTTGGCGACGAGTGCTCTTGAAGCCGCATGGTGGCCGCATTCGCCTTGATGGATGTCTTTGAGGATCGCCTGGCCTTGCTCTGGCTCTACGCAGCGCTGGTAGACACCAGTGACGCTGCGCCTGACCAGCTCTCTGTTGATTATGGTATAGGCTGCCGCCCGGCGTTGTACTTGCCGAGCTGAGGTCTCATCAGTTGGTAGCTCTTTGTTCACCAGGAATTTGAGGATGGGCTGGGCCCATGAGGGTGCTGCTATTTCTTCGACTACCAGAACTGCGACTTGGACGAGGGCGGCTGGGCTGGGAGGCGGCGGGCTGGAGTCAACAGCCGCTTGCTGGGCTGATGAAGTCCCCAGGCCGACTGGCGCGGTCCTTGGGCCGAGTTCTGGAATCTTCGAGTCCGTCACCGCAGTCCCCGGGCCGGGCTCGACTGTGGCAGCTTTGGAGTCGCCCGCCAAAGTCCCCGTTCCGACTGCCGGAGCTCTGGAGTCGGATCCGCCGTCTTCGGGAGGAGCCGGCACAAAAATGGAGTCTGATTCTGGTGAAGGCTTGACAGACGGCTTGAGGAGGCGTTGAAGGGCGACGCCAGATGGTATTGCTTGGCGGGTAGAGCCGATTCGTGCCAAGGCGTCTGCTTGGTCGTTGTCGTTTCTTGGCACATGGAGGAACTCGCACCCTTCGAAATACCCGCTGAGTTGCTGCACGAGGAAACGGTAGCTCGCCATGTTTGCGTCTTTCGCGTCCCAGTCGCCAGATGACTGCTGGACCACTAAGTCCGAGTCGCCATAACACAAGATCCGGCGGATGCCAAGTTCTTTGGCAAGCCGGAGCCCGTGAATGAGCGCCTCGTACTCGGCCACGTTGTTGGAGGCGGCAAAATGGATTTGCAGTGCATATTTGAGCTTGTCGCCTTTGGGAGAGGTGAGGACGACGCCGGCTCCCAAGCCGGTGCGCATCTTGGAGCCGTCGAAGTGCATCCGCCAATGGGTGGAGTCAGGCGCTGGAGGCAGGTACTGGGTCTCGGCCCAGTCGACGAGGAAGTCGGCCAGTGCTTGTGATTTGATAGCGGTGCGGGGCTGGTAGTAGATGGTGTAAGGAGCCAGCTCTATGGCCCACTTGGCCACTCGACCAGAGGCATCTCGGCTACCGATGATCTCGGCAAGTGGAGCCGTGCAGACCACTGTGATTGGATGCTCTTGAAAGTAAGGCTTCAATTTCTTGGCAGCAAAGTGCACGCCATAGCACATCTTCTGGTAGTGGGGGTAGTTCTGCTTGGAGGTCGACAGTACCTCGCTCAGGTAATATACTGGTCTCTGGACAGGTAGCGCCTTGCCTTCCTCCTTGCGCTCTACTACAATGACTGTGCTGACTACTCGGCTGGTGGCGGCGATGTACAGGAGCATAGGTTCCTTGGGAGTCGGAGCCGCCAGGACGGGTGGAGTAGTCAGCATCTTCTTCAACTGGTGGAAAGCTTCGTCCGCCTTATGGTTCCACTCGAAAAAAGTGGTCTTCTTCATGAGTTGGTATAAGGGGAGAGCTTTCTCGCCCAGCCGACTGATGAATCGGCTGATGGACGCCAAGCAGCCGGTGAACTTCTGCACATCCAGCAGTCGGCTGGGTACCTCCATTCTCTCGATGGCCTTGATTTTTACTGGGTTGCATTCTATGCCGCGTTCAGAGACCAGGAAACCTAGCAGCTGGCCGGCTGGTACTCCGAAGACACACTTCTCGGGGTTGAGCTTGATCTGGAACCGGCGCAGGTTCTCAAAGGTCTCCTTGAGGTCTTCCAGCAGTGTTCCTCGCTTTTCCGTCTTCACCACCACGTCGTCCACGTAAACGTGGGCGTTCCTGCCGAGCTGCTTGAGGAGGCACTTCTGCATGCAACGCTGAAAGGTGGCGCCGGCATTCCTTAAGCCGAACGTCATGGTGAGGTAGCAGAATGCTCCAAACGGCGTGATGAAGGCGGTCTTCAATCTGTCAGCCGGATTCAGCTTGATCTGGTGATATCCTGAGTATGCATCCAAGAAGCTCAACAACTCGCATCCGGCTGTGGAGTCTATCACCTGGTCAATTCTTGGTAGAGCAAATGGGTCCTTGGGGCAGGCCTTGTTGAGGCTCGTGTAGTCAATACACATTCGCCATTGCTTGTTCTTCTTTAGCACCAGGACCGGATTTGCCAGCCACTCCGGGAAGAAAACTTCCATAATGAAGCCGGCTGCTAGGAGTCGGGCTATCTCTTCTCCGACAACTCTTCTCTTCTCTTCTGATAAGCGGCGCAGGGGCTGCCTGACCGGCTTTGCATCAGATCGGACGTGTAACTTGTGCTCGGCGAAATCCGTCGGTACACCTGGCATGTCCTTGGGAGACCATGCGAAGATGTCCCGATTCTCACGGAGGAAATCGACGAGCTCGCCTTCCTATTTGCTGTCGAGGTTTGCACCTACGACGGCGTACCTCTCTGGGCGCTCCGGATCCAAGGGTATCTTCTTTGTCTCTTTGGCCGGCTTGAACGAACCTTCGGCTTCCGACTCCTTCGGGTCGGGCGATATCTCCGGCTGCTTGCCGGCCATCGCCACAACTCGCTCAAGGAGTCGCTTCTCGGCTGCAATCACCAGGGACTCGGCCAGCCGACTGCTCTCGGCCGCGCAAGCGGACGACTTCCGGTAGTCGCCGGCCACAGTCAGAATTCCCCTGGAACTGGGCATCTTCATCTTGAGGTAGGCGTAGTGGGGGACCGCCATGAACTTGGCCAAGGCGGGCCGGCCAAGTAGCGCATGGTATGGGCTCTCAAGGTCCACTACCTCAAACCAAACAGACTCTCTTCGGAAGTGATCTTTGTCCCCAAAGAGGACGTCAATCAGGATCTTGCCGATTGGTGAGCAGGAAAGCCCAGGAACAATGTCGTGGAACACAGTCCGGCTGTTCTGAAGCTGTCTCTGCTTGATTCCTAACTTCTCCATGGTGTCCTTGTACAGGATATTGATGCTGCTGCCCCCATCTATCAGAACTCGCGAGAAACGCGCGGCCCGTTTGTCCGTGGCAAAGGTGGCGTCCAGGACCAAGGCGTAGGAGCCCGGACTCGGCATCACTTCTGGGTGGTCAGCCCTGCTCCAGCTGATGGGCCTCTCAGACCAGTGCATGAACTCTGGCATCTCTGAGGCTACTGCGTTCACCTCTTGTCGCTGCAGCCGCCTGCTGCGTCGATCATCAGCCACACTGGTGAACACCACGTAGGCTCCGTGCTCTTCAGGGTATTCGTCTTGTACTGCGCCGACTGGCCTGACTGCCGGCTGCTGGGGCGGAGGCGGAGGCGGCTGCCCAGCAGGCGGGGGTGGCAGGAGGCCGTCTCCCTTGGCGATCCTGGTGAGCCAGTGGCACTTCCGGGTGGTGTGATTCGACGGCTTCGCGCCGCTGTGGAACTTGCAAGGTCCATCCAAGGTCTGCTCGTAGGAGAAGGCCGGCAACCAGTTCGGCTTGCCGCCTTTCTGTCGCTTGGGCGGAGGCTGCTCTTCTGGCTGCTGGGCTTCAACGGTCGCGACCTGCCGGCTGCTGGAAGCCGGCTGCGGGGCCTTGCGCTTGTTGTCGCCCTGCTGTTGTCGCCGGCCGGCGTCTGCCGCCGGAGTTCTTGGAGCCTGAGGAGCTACTTTGCCAGTCGTGCTGATTTGAATTTCCGTCTTCATGGAGGAGTCGGCCGTAGCGTACTTGTCCGCTATGATCAGCAGCTCGTCGAGGGTTTCTGGCTCGTCGCAGAGGAGCTTGTGCTTGAGGAGGGTGCCTTCTCGGCACCCGGCTGTGAAGTACTCGATGGCCTGCACCTCGTGCACGCCCTCGCAGGAGTTCCGGAGCTCAGCCCAACGCGTGAGGTAGTCGCGAGTCGACTCGTCAGGACCTTGCACGCACAAGGAGAGCTGACGAGGCTTGGGAGGACACTTGTACGTGCTGGTGAAGTTGCGGACGAATGCTTCGGTGAAGTCGACCCAACTGTTGATGCTGCGGGGCTTTAGGCTGTTCAGCCATGTCCGAGCCGTGCCCTGGAGCATGAGCGGAACGTACTTTACAGCGACACGCTTGTTGCCGTTTGCTATGCTGACAGCCATGAAGTAGTCGACTAGCCAGTCTTCCGGCTTCACGGAGCCGGTATACTTGGGCGTGTCTCTTGGGAGCGTGAACCCTCTGGGAAAGGGCTCGTCCCGAATGCGGGGCCCGAAACAAGGCGGACCCAGCTCGTCTTCTTCTTCCAGCGCCAGGGACCGGTGAAGTCGGTCGATCCGGTGGCGGGCGTCATTCTCTCCAACTCCCTCTCGGCGGCCAAGGCGGTCACCGAGAGTCGGATGGTCAACAGGCGGCAGGGAGACTCGCCTCTCCTTGCGGGGAGGGGGAGGCGGACAGTCGTCCCGTCGTTCCACTGCTCTCGGGCAGCCATCTCGGTCGTGCTCTACGGTAATCCGAGTCCGACTGTGGCTGACAGCCGGCTCCTTGTCCTTTCTTCCTCGGGCACCGCCAGTCGGCGTCCGAGACGTCGCGCCTTGATCTCGATGTGGGTCGTCGTTTGGCCGCTGCGGCGCCTTTGTGCGGCAGCCGGCCTTGTTCTACGCGGCGGCCGCGTCGAGGACCCGCTGGACTCGCTCCATCATGAGGCGGCGCTCTTCGCCCTCGAAATTGTCCAGCTCATCCGCCGCTGCCTGGGCGGCTCGGATGTTCTCCGCTGGCGTGGCATACACGGGGCGGCTAGCCCCAAACAGGCTGGCGATGGCTACGCCGCGTTGCTGAACCGCGCCAAGGCGGCTGGGCCCTGCCGGGGCCGGCGAGCCGTCAACAGCGTGATCCATCTCTCGCTGGTAAGCTTCTGACAAGCATCTCATGCTGGCCAGCTTCTTCACGCCTTCAACAAGCTGAAGGCGGCGCGCTTCTAGCATCTCTGCGTCGGCATCTTCCGGAATGGGCGCAGCTAGATCTTGCAGCGCCGCGCCGAGTGAGTCGGGCGCCCCCCCTCCCCCGCCAGGGAACTCGTCATGACTGATGACCAGCACCTCAGTGACGGTGCTTCCGTCGCTCTTCGCGTGGGAGAGAGGCTCGTCGTAGACCACCACGTTGGTGGGGAACGTGTCGACCGACGCGGTGTCGGAGTCGACCAGCATCGGGTCGGTGGAGCCTACGGATTCCAAGTCTACGGCAGGCTCGCCGGAAACGTGGAGTTGATCGAGGAGGCCCGCGAGGAGGTTTTCGGGGCCGCCCGCGCCTGCGTCGGACGCAGGTTCGTCGGAGAGGCGGGCCTCGCCGACAAGTTCGGCCAAGGAGCTGGCTGTGCAGGCGATCTCAACGCCGCGCAGCGCGTCGATGCAAACTTCGCCTGGTGTGCCTGGCTGGCTGCGCTCGCCAGGGAGGAAAAGGGTTCCCGTCCAGAACAGATCTTCGGACGGCGGTGCACCATGCCCCACGGTGGGCGCCAAATGTCGGGGGTTTGGTGCGACATATGCCAACAGATGACTTATCATGGTGGGGGCGAGTAGAACGTCGCCGGTGCCTGGAAACGGGATGAGGCGAAGACATGCACGCCGGCGAATCTTACCCAGCTTCAGGGCTCTCCGGGGAGATAACACCCCTACTGCTGCTCTGCGGGGTCTCCGCATGATCACTATGGCCAAGTGTTTACAAGGTTGCTCCTTGAGCTGTTCGGGTGGTAGCAGAGGGCAAGGCCAGCTCTCTCCTTCTATCTGGTGTGGTTTAGAACTACTGGGATCCAACCCTTTGCATGGGTGCCCTGGGGGTTATATAGGCCTACCCCCAAGGGTACAATGGTAATTCGACTGGGCGTGGGCCCAGTCGTCAGTGCCTCCGACCTTCGACTTCTCCGCCGACTGTTGGGGCCCGCCGACTGGTGGGCCCCGCCGACTGGTCTATTATGGAGCCGACAGGCCGCGTCCGCCGCGGGCGGGTCTTGCCGGCTGCTGATTACTATAGCCGCGCTCCTGATGACGCGAGCTTGGTCATGGGGTCGTGGCAACAGCCCCGCCGCCTGGCGGGGCGATCACTGTGGCCACTCCCCCATCTCTTCTTGATTAATGGCACGTGGGCCCCGAGGGAGGGCTCGGCCGACTCCCCCGGGCCGACTCCCGGCGGGTCCGACTGGCGGTTCTCTCGCCGTCTCCCAAGGTCTCGCTGACTGGTGGGCGCTGCTGCCTCTAGGCCGTACAAACAAGCCGTCGTGGGTGCAGGACCCGGTACAGTGGTGCTGATGTCAGGACCGGCCGGGCAACAGTGCCACGCCGCAGGGAGATCTTCCCAAGTACGGCGTGCTGTAGCCATGCCTGCCCGTGGTAAGGGGCGGGGAGTGGGCTTCATTGTAGCCACGCCCCTGCCCCGTCCCCTTCGATGAGGTCATGGTTTGTTAGAGTCGCCGGCCGACTCCCCAAAGCCGGCTTCTCTGGAAGTCGCCCCCGGGACTCGGCCGTGAGCGGGCAGTCGGCCACCTTGCCGTAGACTCCCCAGGAGGTGGCTCTTCGCCCTGTGGTCTTGAGGGGCGCAGCCTGCCCCGACGTTTTGAAAGGTTATGGGGATCGGGTTGGCCTACCCGTGGCCCATTACTCTAACACTCATATACAACCTATGGATACCTCTGGAGATTGGTGGGAGCATAATATTCTCACGTACAACCTATGGATACATAATGGACATCGGTCGGAGCATAACTATGCTCATGAGGCGAGCCTATAAATTAAACCTGATGCCTTAACAGAAGACAACAACATGAATGAGCCTAATGTCAGTTGTCAACGTCGTCACTGGTCAAATTACTAATCAATTTTTGTATCGACAAAACATGTCGAAGACCCTATGTGGGAGAGTTAACATCGTCAATGGTCTGCCCTAGTCTCCAGTTCTGGCTAATGTTGTTGTTTGAATTGCTGATCCACCAGAGTCTCATGTTCAAGGGAGTTCCTTGCCAAGCTGCCATGTCCTGACTGTTGTATGTTAGGTCATGAATTTTTTTCTAACTCCTTTTCAGCCAGCAGATAGTGCAGATAGTGCAGATAGTGCAGATAGTTATAGTGTGAAACACTTGACAATGTAGCTCTCTATCGACTACTACAACATTGAGGGTTTCTGTTATAAAGCTGAATATCTATTTTTTCTGGGCAATTGGTATGCAAAAGCAAAGGCACGTGAGAACTACTAATGCTTGAGTGTCGTTGCTGCTGCACTTCTGATTTTCTGTCAATTATGTGTGACAAGTACCAAATTGTATGTTAAATAGATGATGTGTGAAATACTCTGTGCTATCAACTAGGAGTCATATATAGCACCGGTAGGGTAAGGGAAGTTATACTTTGTTCATTTTATATCTTCCAAACTGAAGACCGCCTTTTAATGATGTTGTGTGTGGTGTCTTCAGGTGATCATTAAATCACATTGTACTTAATTTTGTTGCTTTGGCTCAGTTAAGAGGTCTTTATAATGATGGCCTTCTCTCTTTTCGAGAATGATGCCTTTCCATGGTGAGCGAAATAGATTTTAGTGCTTTTATTAAACCAACCACAAATCTGAATGTGGTCATGTATTTACGTAATGGTATGTAGCTGAGTTTGGTTGTTTTAACAAAAAAATAATGAATTTTGGTTTCTTATGCTTGCATAGTCACGTGGTAGAGAGCTTTTCTAATCTGAAATTTCGTGGAAATGCCAAGATGTGTGGAGCGTTTACCGTCCTATGGTGATCTTAAGAGAAATTTAGATTCTAGGAGAAAATTTCCGTAATAATGTTTCTGATCAAGATGTGTCTGTTTAGGTAACTTGCATTGCATAATGACTATTCGAATACATTACCTTGAAGTTTGGTTTTATAAATTTTTATGTTTTATTAATGGATGTTGGATTAACTTCGCACATGTACTATAATTTCATTCTGAAGGATAATCTAGCAGAAAAGTAAATGCAACATGTCATGTTGCTACTCCAAATCTGTGTTTATTCATGTTTTCCTCCTGTTATTTGTAAGATGTTTACACATTTAAATTATCTATACTATGTTTTAACCCTTATTCCAAATCAACAAGTATATATGTAGTAACAGACTACAAAGCTTCAATGCTAAATATAATGTGTTATGAGGTGCTTATTTTGAATGCATATAGTAAAATATGGCAAGTATTTTCTGCTACTATCTGGCAGTTCAATTTCACATTGCTTATGGATCCTAAACATATACATGAAGCTTACGTGGGACTTTTTTTAATTCTAATGGTACTACTTAATTTACCAAATATTCTATTTTCTCCAATTTATCATGTCCGCTTCTTTTCCTTTCCATTGTTTGTTACATGAATATGCTTGCACTGTACTGAGCAAAGTATAATTACCATGCTCCTAATAAATAAGAATGTTATAGTATTGTTTAAATTTAATCATCTAATGATGTTTCTAATTATATTCAATGGTGTTTCTAAAGATATGCTTACTTTTTGCCATATGCAAAATATATTGACAAAGTGTAAAGTGGATTACCGCCTCATGTTGATGGCATTGTCTCTAAACATTTAATATTGTGTCTCTTTAGTGATATTCCAAATAAATATTTATTTAGCCATCTAAGCCTAATTAATTGTCATATTTTTGGCAACAAACATATTTATGGCTGAAATTACATTGGTTCACTTAGACATTGACATGTATTTGTGTTTTCCAATGATCCAACTACCAGCTTCTGTAGCGTGTTCCTATATATTTACACATGTTTCAATTGTTATGTGCAAGTAGGCTCTTATAGAAAATATTAATATGTGGGTTACACCATAGATAATTTGTTTATATTACATACACGCAAAATATATAGTGAAAAAATGATAAAATATTATAACTAGCCCGTGCAAATGCACGGGTTGACGACTAGTATATATTAATTGTTCATTAGTTCATCACAGAATATTTATATATATAATATCATCACATATACATGATGATACTTAACTACTAGGTACAATGCATAAAATTAAAAATGAACAATACTAAAACTAATAATCCCTCCTGGGCAGTATTCCGGCAGCCCCTCGCCAGCAGCTCCCTAGCGCGCGACATCTTCCCAGTGCGGAGGCAGTACTCCGCCTCCTCCGCCTCGCAGCGCTTGACGTACTGATCTGCCTCTTGCTGGCAGACGCGCGCGAACGATCTTGCCATTTCATTGGGCGCCCACCGGAGCTCCTCGTCGGCGGCACGCTGGAGCTTATCGGCCCACCTCCACACATCAACAAGGCGCCCAGCGCCTATGACCTTCCTCGCTAAGTATCCATCTTCGTACACCTCCTCCGCATGATGACGCGCCCACCCCAAAGCTTCGCCGCCTCCTTTTTCGAGGCGGCATCACGGGCTTCATAGGTCGCCCGGTACCTGGCTTCCTCCTCTGCCATCTCCTTCTTGAACGCCACTTGCCTGGCTTTCTCAGCCGGCGGCAGCAACTTCCACAGACAAAGATTGTACTGGCCGCAAAACCAATCTAAAGTTGGGGGTCCGGCGCAACCTCGTCCGGCGGTGCGTAAGGGTCCTCATCGCTGCTATTCGAGTGAGCGTCCTTGGGGGGGGGGGCGGCGACTCCTCATCGGCGCGTGGGCAGACCGGCGGCGCTATGGTAGAGATTTGAGGAGAGAGAGAGAGCGAGGGGAGGATGTAGATGAGAATGCAGGCGGGATGACGTGAGCAAGGTAGTATTTATTGGCGGCCGGAATCTAGATTGACGGGAACAGTACACACGCCGGTCACCGGAATTTATGAGTACTATAGTTTAAATTATAGACGGTTCCTGCAACAAAATCCGTGTATGAACATAATAGCTGACGGTTTCCCATACAGAACCGTGTCTGATTAATGATCCCCGCCACTCACCTACCAAACCTCGAGCCGCGAGATAGAGTGCCAATCGTGTGGGGACCAATTGTCTTGCCAGATCTTTACATTTTCTTTTTTGAACATCGGATATTTACATCTTCTGATGATTTTTTAACTCGCACACAAGTACACAAAAATATGATTTTTCAAACTATTATTTTTTTTTGACCATGAAGACTGCAGGGCTTGCACCCCACAACATTTTATTAATAAAGCAAAGGCATACAGGGTTTCCTCAAGGTGAGGAAACAAATAAAAAGATAAAAGAAGGATAAAAGGAAAAGAGGGAAGGCTCTAAAAAAGGCTATACAGGGAAGGGGTGCACTATACCTATTAATTACAAGGAAACAAAGAAACTAAGAAGGAACTCTCCTCAAGGAGGAAGAAAATCAATCCACTTAAGAAGGGCGTCTCTAAATTTTCATTTGATTCGATGAGAGAGCAGAGTGAGATCATGAATGAAACCATTCCTCCATGCCCTGAAAGAAGGTTGAATGTTCCTAAAAGCTCTATCATTCCCGATCTTCCAAATATTCCACCAGGCCGTGAAAACCACCTCCCCAAAGAAAGGTTTGTTGAAATCCTTCCTAGCATGATGAGCAATTTCCACCATATCATCACCATTTTTCCATTCAATTTGAAGGTAGTTCCAGACGCGAACACTAAAATTGCACTGGAAAAAGAGGTGATTTCTGTCCTCCAGAGTTCCAGTCAGGCAAAGAACACATTCTGGTCCTTCATTAATCCTCCAATGCCTCCTCTGAATCATGTCCTTGGTGTTAATCTTGTCCATTATAACAAGCCAAGCAAACATCTTGATCGACATAGTACAACAACTTTTCCATATCCACCCCAGAATGGGGTTTGATACCATTGGCTGATAGACAAAATCATAAAACCTTTTTGCAGTATATTCTGATTTCTTGCCATGCCTCCATCCCTAGTGGTCATGGGATTGATTGTCCAAATGGAAAGACCCCATTAAAGAGGAGAGCTGCTGCAGTTCCTGGAAAGCTTGTTTAGTAAGAGGCAAGTAGAAAAGGTCCTAGAAAGTACTAGCCTCAAAGACTTCCTTGACTGAGAGATTTTTGTGGAGACAAAAAGAATATAGCCTAGGAAATCGATCTTGCAGAGGGACAGAACTGTTCCCAATTTGCCAATAGTCAGACCAGAACTGCACCGTATCTCCACTATGAACATCAACCGAAGTAACTGCCCTGAAATTATCCATCAACTTGCATACATCTCTCCACCAAAAGGACCCACAAAGATCAGTATCATGTGGAGTCCTTTCAAAATAGTAAGAATCCCAAACTAACTGTACCCAGGGCACATCCATTTTGTTATAAAATTTGCTGAGGTGTTTCAGTAAGAGAGCATCATTCTGTAGACCAAGGTTTAAGATTCCAAGCCCCCCTTCGACTTAGGCCTGCAAACAAGTGGCCAAGCCGCCAGTGAATGTCCCCTTTCCTGACCATATTTCCTCCATAAACACTGCCTTTGGATTCTTTCCAATTGTTTTAAAATACCCCGAGGAATTGACAAACTACAAAGGAAAAAGATAGGCAATGAAGAAATGACAGAATTGACTAATTGCAATCTGCTCCCTTGGGGCAAGAACCAAGAACTTGTTGTCAATCTTCTCTCCATACAATCCACAAGGGGAAGAAGGTCCACAATTTTGGGCCTGGTGGTCCCCACTGGCAGACCCAGATAAGTAAAAGGCATATTGCCTAATTTGCAACCAAAATAGGCAGCAAGGTCAGAAGCATCCTGATCACTTACATTAATGGGATACATGGAGGATTTATGGAAATTGATCTGAAGTCCAGTTGCCTGTGTGAAGGAATGCAAAACTGATTTCAGAGCCCCCAATTGATCTATATCAGCATTTCAGAAAAGCAGTGTGTCATCAGCATATTGGACCACTGGGAAATCAGGATCATGGGTAGGCAGGGGCCTGCTTATTAAACCTTGTTGAAGAAGATTGTTAATTAATGTCTGCAAGAGATCAGCCGCAATAACAAAGAGCAAAGGAGAAATTGGGTCTCCTTGCTTGACTCCACATTTGCATTTAAAGTGATTACCAGGGACTCCATTCAGAAGGACAGAAGAAGTGCCAGAAGACAGCAACTGCTTAATCCAAATAATCCATCTTTCATCAAAACCTTTTGCAATTAAAATCTTTATGATAGCCTCATGTTGGATAGAATCAAAAGCCTTTTCAAAGTCTAACTTAAGCAAAAGGATGGGCCTTTTAGACTGATTGCACTGATGGATATACTCAAAGGTCCAAGCAAGACAATCCTGGATTGTTCTCGATTTGATGAAACCATATTGATTTTTATGCACATATTTGGTGATCTCCTGTTGGAATCTGTTAGCAGCAAGCTTTGTAAGGAACTTCAGACCAACAGAGGTTAGAGAGATTGGTCTAAAGTCTCCCACACCCTCAGGTGTCTGCTTCTTTGGGACCAGGGTGATGTATGCATCATTCAAATTTTCTAACTGCACTGTTCCAGCATGAAACTCCTTAACTAGCTGTATAAAATCAGCAGAAATTATATGCCAACACTTTTTTAAAAAGAGCCCATTAAAGCCATCAGGTCCAGGGGCCTTATCAATAGGCAAGTCCTTAATAACCTGCTCAATTTCTTTTAATTCAAACGGTTTTGTGAGCACCTCCAAACCCTGGACCCTAGGTATTAGAGACAATATGTTTGCATCCAAAGAAATTGACTTAACTGTCCCCATTCTGCTTTTGAAGGATGTCAAGAATTCTTTGGTCATTTCCTCATGGTTTGACGTTACTGATCCATCAGACATCAACAAGCTCGCAATAGAGTTTTTTCTATATCTCTCCGTTGCCATGGCCTGAAAGAATTTAGAGTTTTCCTCTCCCACTTTGATATACCTAATTGTACATCTCTTCCTCCAGTACAGATATTGCATGTGAAGCAGATGTTCATGGTGCAATTTAATGATTTTCCTGAAATTAAACTCAGGCTTGGACAGAGATCTCTTATCCTCAAGATTGTCCAACCAAAGAATTACCCAGTTACACTTCTCAATCAACCTTTTAATATGTGATAAACCTTTCTGCCATTTCTTCAATGCAAACCTCAACGCTTTTAGTTTGTCAACAATTATTGCCGAAATATGGGTCTTACGAGGGGGACGAGTCCAAACCTCCTGCACACACTCCATGAAACCAGCCTGATGGATCCAAAAGTTTTCAAACCTGAAGATATGTGCTTTTGGAATTGCTGTACTGATGGTCACCAGACAAGGAACATGATCAGACGCAGTCTTGGCCAAAGGGGTCAGTTGGGTCATGGGATAGCTGTTAATCCAACTTGCGGAAGTAAAAACCCAGTCCAACTGTTCCAGAAGAGGCCTATCTTGCATATTAGACCAAGTAAAATAAACATATCATTTATATCACCCCCGGGGAGATTCCTATTATCAATGGAACGGATGAAGTTGAAGTCCCCCATCAACATCCACATCTGATTCGGATCAATGTCCAAGTTGTAAATCCAGGAAACAAACTCATCGCGCAACTCACCCTGACATGGACCGTACACATTAACCAGAAACCATTGCTCATTATTATGAACCGAGGTAAATTGCATAATGATAGCGTAGGGTTTGACTGCGAGCAGGGTGCCACAGAACACATCAGATCGCCACGCTGTTAAAAGACCCCCAGAGGCTCCACTAGAGGAAGACTCGGCAAATTGATCAAACCCATGAGGACAAATGTTTTTCATGATAGAACACGAGCAAGAGGATAGCTTAGTTTCTTGCAAACAAAGCACTGAACACTGACTCTCTATCACTTTCTCCCTGACAGAGCGCTGCCTAGCATCTGAATTCAGACCGCGAACATTCCAACATAAAACTTTCCAACTACGTGTTGTAACACGATTCATGGATAACCCTTGCGTAGAGTAGCAATAAGAGCTTGGCACATAATGCCATACCCTCCAAAATAAAGTGAAGTTCAGAACCCCAAGGTGCCACATCCCAGACCGGATTCGGTTCAACAGAAAAAAAGACAGACATAACAAGCACCCTCGGCCTCGACATAGAAGGTAACATAAAACTAAGTTGAAGACGTAGACGAGTCCTCCTGTGGATTAGCCATAAGCTTGTCCACCATTAGAAGCGAAGGATCAATCTCTAGCTCGGCGCCCACAGCTTGGAGAACATGAAGTAGGGTGTGTGGTGGTGCAGTAGGCAGAGCATCTTCAGAGTCATCCGCAGAAGTGGGCTGGGCCTTGTCCTCCATGGGCTTTGCACGGGGGCGCTTCTTAGATGGCTGTAGAGAAAGCTGCTCAAAAACCACATTTTTGTAGCCATCTAACTTTTCCGCGCTCCGAGTGCAACGCCTAAGTGACGTATCAACAACTGGAGCCTTCTTCTTCTCTCTCCGCTTACGAGCAGAGGATTGCTCCACAGAGAAAACCAAAGGTGTTGATTGAACCGATACAGGAACAACAGAACTAGCAGACCCAACTTCTTCAGAAGCAGAATCCGAAACAGCCGGCAGCGCCTCAAATAAAGCTCTGGCCACCGGGCGCTTCAGCATGACAGGTTTTCTGACAGCAGGAACCACAGGCAGAGAAGCAGCCAAACAACTAATCATCCTTGATTCGTCAAAAGCAATGGACCACGACCTCTTGGAGTAAATGATTGTGCCCATCGGCTTGAGGAAGATAGGTCTTGGCACTTCCTTAACTGAGAAATCGGACATAAGGATCTGGAAAGACCTTTTCCAAATCATCTCCGGGGGAAGAGGAGGTCCAGCCACAATGCGTGCCATGCCAATAAAGATTTGCTGCTGCTAAATCATAGGGGGGTGGTAGGGCACAATGGCAAGCTGATTCTCCTCAAAGACAGGGTGCTGAGGTCACATCCCTAGCTTCTGGTAATGCTCTAGGCTAGCTTCATGTGTGCATCATGTTTAAATTTCATTTAAATTTGAAATGAGGATTGGTGGAACCCTCAGAATCATTTTGAAAATGACCCAAATAAAAAATTTCCCCAAAAGGGTCCAAGAAAATGCTCATGTTGCCCTCTGAAAATATTGGACAGAGATAAAAATCAAAACAATATTTTTAGGAGCTCATGGACATTTATTTTGGCCATTTGGATTAATTCGATAAATATTTGCATTGGAAAGATATTTCTATATATATGAAATATGGTCCAAAAATTATGCCAATTATAAAAGAGCTCTGGAATAATACCATTAGCCCCTACAAAAATTGGCATAATAAAATTAAATGATTTAATATATTTATTAAATCAAACAAATGTCAGAAAAATAGAAAACAGAAGTAAAATAGGAAAAACAGAGAGAGGGAGGGAAACATTACCTGCAGCCCACCTGGGCCACTTACCTGTAGCCGGCCCAGCTCCTCCCGCTGGCCCAGCCCACCTCCTCCCTCCCCCTTGTCTTCTTCCTCCCCTCGCACCGAAGCAGCTCGGTGGCGAGCGCCGATGCCGCCTCGGCCACCTCCTGCTTCCACCGAGGCGTTCCCGAGCCTCCCCCTCACGCCATGCACTTCCCCTCGCCCCCTGCACCTCCCCTCTCTTCCCCTGGACCCCGTTCTCTCCTCTGCTTTCCTCCCTGCACGCGCCCGAGCGGAGCTCGTCGTCGCCGACGCCGTTCGCCGTAGCCACCGTGCTCCTCGCTGCCACCCGAAGTACCCAGGGGATCCGCCTCGACCACTTCTTCCTCCTCGCCGAGAAGCGCACCGCGGGAGCCCCTGCAACGTCGCCACCGCCGGCTTCTTCAACCTCGGGACCGCCGGCCATCTTCGTCAAATTCGTCGGCTCGGGTGCCTCCCCGAGCTCCCCGAGGCCACCGTCGCAACCCCTGTGAGCTACTCTTCCATTCCCCCTCCTCCTCGCGCTCGTTCCCGTACCCTAGCCGCCTTTCCGCCGGACCCGAGAGCTCGCCGCCGCCGTGCCTTGTCACCACCGTGGCTGGAGCCGTTGCAGCTCGAAGCCGAGCACACCACCGCACTCAACACGTCTCCAGGAGCCCGTAGCCGCCACTAGCTTCCCCTCCCGTGCCCCCGAACGCCAACCCCGACCTCGCCCGAGCTCCGGCCGCCGCAAAAGAGCTCGCCGCCGGCAGCTCCGGCCACCCCAGCTGCTGTCACTTACCTCTTTAGATGCGCCTTCCTCCCAGGAACCCGTAGGAGCAAACCGCACGTCAAATGGTGCTCCGTAGCGAGCGCACGGTGCACCTCCGCTGTCGGCCGTGGTCGTCGCCGGCGACACTCCGGCGACCGCCGACGTGGCACGCCTAATTAGCACTAATGACGCATTAAACACCCCCCACAGCCACTGACAGTGGGCCCCGTAGTGGGTCAAAGCCCGGGTCAACGCGGGATTAGCCCCTGTGTCACTGACGTGTGGACCCCACACGTCAGGTTTGACCTGGACGGCGCCCGTTGACCTGCTGACGTCATGCCAACGTCATGCTGACGCAATATTCATTTTCTGGAATTTAGTTTATTTTATTATATTCAGAAAATTCCAGAAAATGCCCTAAACTTCAATAAATCATAGAAAATTAACCGTAACTCCAAATTAAATAAATTATATATGAAAAATTATCAGAAAAATTCAAGGAATCCATCTGTACCATTTTCATGCATGTTAGAACAACTTATCACTACTGTTTAGGGCAAATGAAGTGAATGGCATTTGAATAATCACATATGGAGTTTGAATTTGAATCTTGTATTCAAACCAACTTCATTTAATCCATTGCTAGTTGCATTAGCCCAAAACACATTCATTTTGCCATGTCATGATCATGCATCATATTGTGCATTGCATTGATTGTATTTCTTCTTGTTGCCGGTATCTGTTCCATCCCGGTAGACGATGTCCGACGTTGTGATCGTTGACACTGATGAAGACTCAATGTTATCTTCAGAAGTGCCAGGCAAGCAAAACCCCCTTGTTCATTCCGATACAATCCTACTCTCTCGCTCCTGCTCTTTTTTACTGCATTAGGACAACACCGATTCAACGGTTACATGCTGCGGTAGTTGAACCCCTTTATCCTTTGCATAACCTGTCATTGCCACAGTAAATAGATGAAACCCACTAGCATGAGTAGGAGTTGTTTGAGCCCTGTTGTGCCTACTCATTCATGCTTGTTTGTCATGCCTGCTACTGCTTAGAGTTGAGTCAGGTCTGATTCATCGGGGATGAATCAGAGGTGTGTGAACATGTCCTACTGTGTGTGAGCTAAGTGTGTGAACACGATTTGGTAAAGGTAGCGGTGAGAGGCCATGTAGGAGTACATGGTGGGTTGTCTCATTGAAGCCGTCCTCAGGAACTGAGTTCTGTGTTTGTGATCCATGATTCAGTTACTACCATACATTGGGCCCTGAAATATGACCCCGCTCGACTTCTTATTCACCCTAGCTCTCTGTCCAGGAGTTGCAAGTAGTTTCTGGTGTTTGTAGCTTACTGGAGGCCGTGGATAGCGCTGACCGTAGGGGTGGGCTGTGATGCGGTAGGTACGTCGCACGGTGTACCGGATGCCCGTTTGGTATCTCGGGAACCCTGTTCACATCGTTTGGGGCTGTGAGCGAAACTCCGGCCGGATCTCCTCATGGATGGAACCCGAATAGGCGATAAACCTGGACTAGAGACTTGAGTGTTTAGGTAGGTCGTGGTCTACACCCACGTCGGCTTTCGCTTGAAGTCTGCCGAGCACATGTCGTGTGCAGACGCTAAGTGGTGGAAACATGTATGAAGAAGTACACCCCTGCAGGGTTAACATCATCTATTCGAATAGCCGTGTCCGCGGAAAAGGACTTTTGGGTTGCTTATATCAGTTCATAGACAAGTGAAAGTGGATACCCTAAAATACGCAAGATAAGCGTGAGTGCTATGGATGGCGTTCTCGTAGGGAGACGGAAGCGGATCCATAGTGGTGTATTGACATGGTGAATATGTGGACTCGTGTGCGCCACCTCAAAAGAGTTACTTGCAGTCGTAGTTTAGGATAGCCACCGAGTCAAAGATGGCTTGCTGCAGTTAAACCCCACCACCCCTTTGTTGATAATGATGCATATGTAGTTAGTTCTGATGTAAGTCTTGCTGGGTACATTTGTACTCACGTTTGCCTATTTTATGTTTTTGCAGAGAGACTTCGGTCTCGCTAGTAGTTCCGCGTGGACTTCGACGTTTAGCTTGTTACCTCAGCTACGATCTTGTGCCCTCGGCAGGATCTGATAGATAGTCAGGCTTTTCAGCCTTTTTCATTTATAGACGTCTGTACTCAGACATGATAGTTTCCGCTTGTGCTTTGACTTGTATGCTCTGAGTGTTGGGTCATGAGACCCAAGTTTGTAATATCTCGCTCCTCGGAGCCTAATGAATAAAGTACTTGTGTCGTAGAGTCATGTTGTGATGCTTCGTTGTATTTGCACATATCGAGCATATTGTGTGTATGATTGAAATGCTTGGTATGTGTGGGATCTGACTATCTAGTTGTTTATCTTTAGTAGCCTCTCTTACCGGGAAATGTCTCCTAGTGTTACCGCTGAGCCATGGTAGCTTGCTACTGCTCTGGAACACTTAGGCTGGCCGGCATGTGTCCTTCTTCGTTCCTGTGTCTGTCCCTTCGGGGAAATGTCACGCTTTGAGTACCGGAGTCCTGTTAGCCCGCTACAGCCCGGTTTACCGGAGTCCTGCTAGCCCAGTGCTACAGCCCGGACCCACTTGCTGATGACCGACACGTTCGAAGTTGGGTCATGGATGCCTGTCCCTGTAAGTCTGTGCCACTTTGGGTTTACGACTAGTCATGTCAGCCCGGGCTCCTTATCATATGGATGCTAGCGACACTATCATATACGTGAGCCAAAAGGCGCAAACGGTCCCGGGAAAAGGTAAGACGACACCCGTGGGGATACCGTGCGTGAGGCCGCAAAGTGATATGAGGTGTTACCGGCTAGATCGATGTGACATCGAGTCGGGGTCCTGACAGCGTTGGTATCAGAGCTTGACTGCCTGTAGGATTACCAAGCCAAACTGGTCGAAGTTGAGTCTAGAAATTCTTTAGTTATATAAGGGAATTGATTGTGGGATGGAACGTAAGGCTCTTTTTACTCCTTATACCTCATGCCCTTCTGATCTGAGTCATCTTATCTTTCCTGCGGGGATTAAGAACTAGGCTATCTCTTCTTTCCATCAGGATCACGTGTTACTAATCAGTAGACTTATAAGATTGTTGGATTCAAGCCTCAATTCAGTTCCTACTATCTTCTGTATGTTAACTGTTGATCTCGAAACCTTGATATTGTGCTTCTGAGTGGTTATGCCACCATTTTTGTGAATGTCTCAAATCTCTTCTGAGCATTTACAGCCGTTATGCTGTCCGAGTCATTCCAGGTTTCTAAATAGTCTGATGCATTTGCAAAATCCTTTTCCTCTGGTTTCGATGCTCCTTTATGCCAGCTCAATCACACTAATTGTTGAGTTGAGGTATTCTATTGCCTTGACATTATGTTGGAGTTACTATTATGGCCCTAGGTGTTTAGGGAGTCACCTAGTAATCTAGCAATGTTTTGTGATCCCCAGTGTGATGATTCTGGCTTTTATTCTCGAAAGCATCCCGTGATGCTACTTAGTAGTAGGTGTTCTACTCCTGGGTTCTGAACCCGAGATTCACTCTACCCACTTCATGTTGATAGTAATTGCTAGTGCCTTTAGGATATTAGTAACCTTTGCGATAGTCCTCGAGGTTCGTGGTACATCCTTCTTCCAAATACCATGAACTACTTATGGCAGAAGTTCCTCGTTGAACTGAACGATCACAACCAGAGTGCTCTTGATGAGTTCTCCATTATATGTTATGACTCTGCCAGTCCTACCTCTCTGCATGGGTTATCTGGAAGAAATGTTGATCTCGCTCGACATACTAATCTATGCATCCACAACTCAGAAAATTATATGTTCCTTTGAGTTGTCCCTCTTTAGTTGTCTACTGACCTTCGTCTATCAATTGATAGTCAAGAGTATGTGTGCGTTCGTTTATCGATGCCTATTACTCTTGTGGTCCATCAAGCCATTCTATCGCGGAATGACTAGGAGAAACAAACTCCAGTACCTCTTCCATATCTAGGATTGGGTCAAAAAAGTTGTGCTCCACAGAACAAATTGCTAATCCAGCTTTTGTTCTGCTCTATCTTGGAGTATTACCATCTTTAAATCGGGATTGTTATAGGAATTGCACCCCATCCTATGAACTCCTGGTACAGTGATACTTCTTGTCGTCATTAGTCATTCCTCGGTCTTCGTGTTGATGCAACCGGAATACCGACAAATGAATTGTGATGTGTGAAATCAATACTCCCAGCAACCTCGTTGCTTGGTAGTTAAAGGATAATAATTTCATTCTTAGTATGTTGGTTTTTGAATCATCCTTCTAAGACTGATCGTGCTACCTAGTCCTTATTTCGGTGCACCCTTCGATTGATGAGTTAGG
Organism: Triticum aestivum; assembly: GCF_018294505.1. Classification (NCBI taxonomy): domain Eukaryota; kingdom Viridiplantae; phylum Streptophyta; class Magnoliopsida; order Poales; family Poaceae; genus Triticum; species Triticum aestivum. The sequence continues at coordinate 131,303,059 of NC_057809.1, read as the reverse complement.
ATCTTGTCAAGTCCTCACTCATCTGATCATATCGTCTTGCCCTCAAAAGCAAGATTGTTCTCGAGCTTAGTAACATACCGGTGGTTCGTGACTTTCCAAATATCTTCTTGGAGGTGTTACCGGGTTGTCACCTGACCGCTATGTTGAGTTCGTGATCAAGTTGGTTTCTTGTGAACCACCTTCTCTCCAAGAATCGGTGTTAGATATCCCTGAGCTAGTTGGTTAAGCTAGACAACAACTTGGAGAGTTGGAAGATAAAAGCTTGTCTGACTTAGTTCGTTCCAAAGGGATATTCTTGTGTAGTGTGTGTTGAAGAAAGATGATATCTTCATCGATTGGTCCTTGTGATCAGTTGCTGGACCTATTGTCTTATCAATCCTTTGATTTGAGTGTGGGCTATCGTCAAATCAAATCAGTACCAACGATGCTCGTAATGTTGTCTTATTCGTGGTGGATCCCTCGAGCATACACCATTACATCTTTGGTCTGACCAATACTATCACCTTGATCACATAGTTATGGAATTCCATCTCCATGGGAATCTGGATGAATTGTTGCTGAGCCCATTGACAACATCCTTATCTCCTCCATGATGTTGTTGAACATTAAGCTAGTGTTGGAAACTTTTGAAAGCATTTTCTTCATGCTAGCTCATGAAGTATTTGTTTGATGAAAGGAGTGACTTTCTCTTATACACGTGCATTTGGTGAAAGTTGCCGCCGTGAATTTGGGAAAGTTAGTTCTGCTTCCTCTGGAATCATCCCAAGTCAGTCATACACATGTGCGAAGTATTCTGTGGTCTGGAGACTTGCAACCTTCATTCTATATGTATCCCTAGCACACCAAGCCACTGATTGATTTGTTCAAGGTAAAGGAGTTGCTGTCCAAATACTAGTTCCTGCACAAGATTCCTATATCCTCAATGATGGTTCCCAACCAGAACTCGGTAGTGTTTTATTGTAAGACTACCATGTGGGCATGCTTGTCTGGGACAACGTGTTTCACATGTTTGTAGCAGAACCAGCTCATGTTTTGGAGCTTGCTATCGTAGTTCATTTCCTAAGAATCTCGCAACGTCATCTTGTCGATTTGTGTTGCAAACTTTCATTTTTCTTCCTAGACTCGATGAGTCTGGAATATCCTGACACCAACCAGATCTGAGTCTCAGGCAGATATGATGGTTGGAATATTTCCCAAGAACTATAATATTGGTTCCTCGATAACCGGTAAAGTGGATGTCGTGGCCAACACACCCAGCCGGAAGACTTATTATTGTAGTATCTTGTTTGAGGAAGTTGGCCACCTCCCCATAAGGATTTCGTAGGATTTACCTCTGTAACTGTTCCTTATGGATTCTATTGCTCCCGAAGTCCGACCTTTACTTGATGTTCTAGTTATCAAACCATATCTATGAATAGGTTACACTAGCACGTCAAGGAGAACATTAGAAGCGGAGTGCTAAATGTCTCTCGGTCGATCATCCAGATTTTGTTTCCTTGGCCTCGCTAGGGTGAAACCTGAGTTGATGTTATCTTCCTATGCATCTGCATCGTCCATCGTTGTTCATCATGGTGGTATGTTGTGTTGCCAGGATCCTTGACACGGATATTGGTAAAATCTTGATGAATATGGAAATGCTCAAGTTCTTGAGAGCACGCACAAGCGTTAGGTGTTACCGTCGACACTAACTAGGTTTGCTCTCAACTTCCTCGGTTATGCTATAACCATTCCAATAGTGGAATAACTCTCTATTGTTGAGCCTCTCCCCAGTTACTAGAATCATTCTCAGCATTTGCATTTTGTTCCCAGCTTGCACCGCCAATGGGCCATTCTACCATGGGTCCCTTCCATTTCCGGTGATAAGCAAAAATCATCCATTACGTTGTCTTCAACAAGGTAATCCACATCACCCAAGTTTGAGTATGCCATTCTACCGACCCCCTCCAAACGATCGCTCGAGAATTGTCTTAGGCTGGTTTAAAGAGTTTCAATGATCTCTGGATCAAAGGTAATTCTTTTTGCCACTTAGGGTAATAGTCTATGAATCACCCTCCTCCAGGATGTTTCTTCGTGGTATCATGGCAACTCAACTCCTCGCTACGTTGACAATCATTTACCACCTTCTTAGGTGTGGAATTGTTGTCTACCTAGTGAACCTTCGTCATCCGTTTCTCTCCACCCCTCTTGATGTGTATCCCGTGTCTCAACCCGAAAGATGGTTCTATGTCTCATTCCGTAAGTTAATCTTGAGTTGTTCGATCTTCGAGGAGATCCACCCTTCTAGAGTCTCCTTCTTCCCCCCCCCCCTGTCATGTTGACAGGATTTCTCAGAGCAAGACGACAAGACAAAGATGGTGTTCAACTCAACGTTCATTTGAAGTGCAACCTGGATCGTGAAGTTTGTACTAGTTTGCGTTTCCCTTTCATCCTACCCTACGCTTGAATCTCGAGACGAGATTCTTGTTTAGTGGGGGTGAGTTTTCACATCCCTAGCTTCTGGTAATGCTCTAGGCTAGCTTCATGTGTGCATCATGTTTAAATTTCATTTAAATTTGAAATGAGGATTGGTGGAACCCTCAGAATCATTTTGAAAATGACCCAAATAAAAAATTTCCCCAAAAGGGTCCAAGAAAATGCTCATGTTGCCCTCTGAAAATATTGGACAGAGATAAAAATCAAAACAATATTTTTAGGAGCTCATGGACATTTATTTTGGCCATTTGGATTAATTCGATAAATATTTGCATTGGAAAGATATTTCTATATATATGAAATATGGTCCAAAAATTATGCCAATTATAAAAGAGCTCTGGAATAATACCATTAGCCCCTACAAAAATTGGCATAATAAAATTAAATGATTTAATATATTTATTAAATCAAACAAATGTCAGAAAAATAGAAAACAGAAGTAAAATAGGAAAAACAGAGAGAGGGAGGGAAACATTACCTGCAGCCCACCTGGGCCACTTACCTGTAGCCGGCCCAGCTCCTCCCGCTGGCCCAGCCCACCTCCTCCCTCCCCCTTGTCTTCTTCCTCCCCTCGCACCGAAGCAGCTCGGTGGCGAGCGCCGATGCCGCCTCGGCCACCTCCTGCTTCCACCGAGGCGTTCCCGAGCCTCCCCCTCACGCCACGCACTTCCCCTCTCCCCCTGCACCTCCCCTTTCTTCCCCTGGACCCCGTTCTCTCCTCTGCTTTCCACCCTGCACGCGCCCGAGCGGAGCTCGTCGTCGCCGACGCCGTTCGCCGTAGCCACCGTGCTCCTCGCTGCCACCCGAAGTACCCAGGGGATCCGCCTCGACCACTTCTTCCTCCTCGCCGAGAAGCGCACCGCGGGAGCCCCTGCAACGTCGCCACCGCCGGCTTCTTCAACCTCGGGACCGCCGGCCATCTTCGTCAAATTCGTCGGCTCGGGTGCCTCCCCGAGCTCCCCGAGGCCACCGTCGCAACCCCTGTGAGCTACTCTTCCATTCCCCCTCCTCCTTGCGCTCGTTCCCGTACCCTAGCCGCCTTTCCGCCGGACCCGAGAGCTCGCCGCCGTCGTGCCTTGTCACCACCGTGGCTGGAGCCGTTGCAGCTCGAAGCCGAGCACACCACCGCACTCAACACGTCTCCAGGAGCCCGTAGCCGCCACTAGCTTCCCCTCCCGTGCCCCCGAACGCCAACCCCGACCTCACCCGAGCTCCGGCCGCCGCAAAAGAGCTCGCCGCCGGCAGCTCCGGCCACCCCAGCTGCTGTCACTTACCTCTTTAGATGCGCCTTCCTCCCAGGAACCCGTAGGAGCAAACCGCACGTCAAATGGTGCTCCGTAGCGAGCGCACGGTGCACCTCCGCTGTCGGCCGTGGTCGTCGCCGGCGACACTCCGGCGACCGCCGACGTGGCACGCCTAATTAGCACTAATGACGCACTAAACACCCCCCACAGCCACTGACAGTGGGCCCCGTAGTGGGTCAAAGCCCGGGTCAACGCGGGATTAGCCCCTGTGTCACTGACGTGTGGACCCCACACGTCAGGTTTGACCTGGACGGCGCCCGTTGACCTGCTGACGTCATGCCAACGTCATGCTGACGCAATATTCATTTTCTGGAATTTATTTTATTTTATTATATTCAGAAAATTCCAGAAAATGCCCTAAACTTCAATAAATCATAGAAAATTAACCGTAACTCCAAATTAAATAAATTATATATGAAAAATTATCAGAAAAATTCAAGGAATCCATCTGTACCATTTTCATGCATGTTAGAACAACTTATCACTACTGTTTAGGGCAAATGAAGTGAATGGCATTTGAATAATCACATATGGAGTTTGAATTTGAATCTTGTATTCAAACCAACTTCATTTAATCCATTGCTAGTTGCATTAGCCCAAAACACATTCATTTTGCCATGTCATGATCATGCATCATATTGTGCATTGCATTGATTGTATTTCTTCTTGTTGCCGGTATCTGTTCCATCCCGGTAGACGATGTCCGACGTTGTGATCGTTGACACTGATGAAGACTCAATGTTATCTTCAGAAGTGCCAGGCAAGCAAAACCCCCTTGTTCATTCCGATACAATCCTACTCTCTCGCTCCTGCTCTTTTTTACTGCATTAGGACAACACCGATTCAACTGTTACATGTTGCGGTAGTTGAACCCCTTTATCCTTTGCATAACCTGTCATTGCCACAGTAAATAGATGAAACCCACTAGCATGAGTAGGAGTTGTTTGAGCCCTGTTGTGCCTACTCATTCATGCTTGTTTGTCATGCCTGCTACTGCTTAGAGTTGAGTCAGGTCTGATTCATCGGGGATGAATCAGAGGTGTGTGAACATGTCCTACTGTGTGTGAGCTAAGTGTGTGAACACGATTTGGTAAAGGTAGCGGTGAGAGGCCATGTAGGAGTACATGGTGGGTTGTCTCATTGAAGCCGTCCTCAGGAACTGAGTTCTGTGTTTGTGATCCATGATTCAGTTACTACCATACATTGGGCCCTGAAATATGACCCCGCTCGACTTCTTATTCACCCTAGCTCTCTGTCCAGGAGTTGCAAGTAGTTTCTGGTGTTTGTAGCTTACTGGAGGCCGTGGACAGCGCTGACCGTAGGGGTGGGCTGTGATGCGGTAGGTACGTGGCACGGTGTACCGGATGCCCGTTTGGTATCTCGGGAACCCTGTTCACATCGTTTGGGGCTGTGAGCGAAACTCCGGCCGGATCTCCTCATGGATGGAACCCGAATAGGCGATAAACCTGGACTAGAGACTTGAGTGTTTAGGTAGGTCGTGGTCTACACCCACGTCGGCTTTCGCTTGAAGTCTGCCGAGCACATGTCGTGTGCAGACGCTAAGTGGTGGAAACATGTATGAAGAAGTACACCCCTGCAGGGTTAACATCATCTATTCGAATAGCCGTGTCCGCGGAAAAGAACTTCTGGGTTGCTTATATCAGTTCATAGACAAGTGAAAGTGGATACCCTAAAATACGCAAGATAAGCGTGAGTGCTATGGATGGCGTTCTCGTAGGGAGACGGAAGCGGATCCATAGTGGTGTATTGACATGGTGAATATGTGGACTCGTGTGCGCCACCTCAAAAGAGTTACTTGCAGTCGTAGTTTAGGATAGCCACCGAGTCAAAGCTGGCTTGCTGCAGTTAAACCCCACCACCCCTTTGTTGATAATGATGCATATGTAGTTAGTTCTGATGTAAGTCTTGCTGGGTACATTTGTACTCACGTTTGCCTATTTTATGTTTTTGCAGAGAGACTTCGGTCTCGCTAGTAGTTCCGCGTGGACTTCGACGTTTAGCTTGTTACCTCAGCTACGATCTTGTGCCCTCGGCAGGATCTGATAGATAGTCAGGCTTTTCAGCCTTTTTCCTTTATAGACGTCTGTACTCAGACATGATAGTTTCCGCTTGTGCTTTGACTTGTATGCTCTGAGTGTTGGGTCATGAGACCCAAGTTTGTAATATCTCGCTCCTCGGAGCCTAATGAATAAAGTACTTGTGTCGTAGAGTCATGTTGTGATGCTTCGTTGTATTTGCACATATCGAGCATATTGTGTGTATGATTGAAATGCTTGGTATGTGTGGGATCTGACTATCTAGTTGTTTATCTTTAGTAGCCTCTCTTACCGGGAAATGTCTCCTAGTGTTACCGCTGAGCCATGGTAGCTTGCTACTGCTCTGGAACACTTAGGCTGGCCGGCATGTGTCCTTCTTCGTTCCTGTGTCTGTCCCTTCGGGGAAATGTCACGCTTTGAGTACCGGAGTCCTGTTAGCCCGCTACAGCCCGGTTTACCGGAGTCCTGCTAGCCCAGTGCTACAGCCCGGACCCACTTGCTGATGACCGACACGTTCGAAGCTGGGTCATGGATGCCTGTCCCTGTAAGTCTGTGCCACTTTGGGTTTACGACTAGTCATGTCAGCCCGGGCTCCTTATCATATGGATGCTAGCGACACTATCATATACGTGAGCCAAAAGGCGCAAACGGTCCCGGGAAAAGGTAAGACGACACCCGTGGGGATACCGTGCGTGAGGCCGCAAAGTGATATGAGGTGTTACCGGCTAGATCGATGTGACATCGAGTCGGGGTCCTGACAGCTGAGGTTCTGGGAGTGGTAAATCATCCTGTTGTTGGATTTCAACTTCTTGTTCTTGTTGCTCTACAGAAGCAGATCCTTCGGGCTGATCAATCACTATTAAAACTTGATCCTGTTCGGGAGTAGCAGGGTGCGGGGCCTGCTCATTCTCAGCTTCATCTCCCCACATGGCATTGCCCCAGCCAGGTGCTTCGTCATTCACCGGTGGAGGAGGTGGAGCGAGTGGTGCATCATTCCAACCCAACATTGGGTATGGTGGTAAGACAAACATCAAATTATCAGGAACTAGATTACCAGGCAAAGGGTGAGGGTTTCCATCCAAGGGCATAGGGTCTTCATCATTTGGCATCTGGTCTACAAAATCTGCGCCAAGAACATAGCAAGCAGCAGTCCAAGACACTTGGGCACCTCCATACTCTGCATAATCACCAAACACAACATCTCTTGGAACCAATGGCGTATTTTCAAACTATTATAGTTAGCCATTGCATGTAGATGTAGTTCAAATTTGAATTACGGTCATTAAATGGCTAGAAAATCATTTAAATGTCTTTAAAAGGTCAATTGACCCTTGAAATTTTCCAAATTTTCACATGACGGTTGTATTAGTGCACGTTAAACATAGAAAAAAAATTGAAGGTCGTAAGAGGAAGCTATCTCCCGTTCATCACCAAACATGCATTGTTCCCTCTTGGAACAACGAACCTTCTAGTGAGTTGCTCCAGTTTGTGAGGGGTGTGTGTCCAAACTTTCATCAAACAGGCCAATTTTTTACCACATCATCTTGGTGGCATGACATTACATCAAGCAAGGTTTCAAGTTTTTCTGATCATTTTTTCTTTTTTGGAATTAAAATGCCATGACACTCCATGCATGTGCCCGCCGTGAGACCAATATGTTTGAAAATTCCATCTATTTTACTACACATGGAATTAACTCGCACACAAGTACACGAACATGATTTTTCAAACCCTTATGGTTAGCCATTGCATGTAGATGTAGTTCAAATTTGAATAACGGTCATTAAATGGCTAGAAAATCACTTAAATGTCTTTAAAAGGTTAAATGACCGCTAGAATTTTCCAAATTTTCACAGTACAGTTGTAGTAGTGCACGTTAAACGTACAAAAAATTTGAAGGCCGTAAGAGGAAGCCATCTTTTGTTCGTCATCAAACATGTATTGTTCCCTCTCAGAACCACGAGCCTTCTAGTGAGTTGCTCCGGTTTGTGAGGGGTGTGTTTCCAATCTTTCGTCACACATGCCAATTTTTCTACCACATCATCTTGGTGGCATGACATCACATCAAGAAAGGTTTCATGTTTTTCTGATCATTTTCTAATTTTTTGGAATTAAAATGCCATGGCACTCCATGCATATATATGCATGTGTCCATGTCGTGAGACCAATATGTTTGAAAATTCCTTCTAATTTACTACACATGGAATTAACTCGCACACAAGTACACAAATATGATTTTTCAAACCGTTATGGTTAGCCATTGCATGTAGATGTAGTTCAAATTTGAATTACGGTCATTAAATGGCTATAAAATCACTTAAATGTCTTTAAAAGGTCAAATGACCTCTGAAATTTTCCAAATTTTCACATGGCAGTTGTATTAGTGCATGTTAAACGTAGAAAAAAATTGAAGGCCGTAAGAGGAAGCTATCTCATGTTCGTCATCAACCATGCATTGTTCTCTCTCGGAACCACGGGCCTTCTAGTGAGTTGCTCCGGTTTGTGAGGGGTGTGTGTCCAAACTTTCGTCAAACAGGCCAATTTTTTTACCACATCATCTTGGTGGCATGACATTACATCAAGCAAGGTTTCATGTTTTTCTGATCATTTTTTAATTTTTTGGAATTAAAATGCCATGGCACTCCATGCATGTGCCCATGCCGTGAGACCAATATGTTTGAAAATTCCTTCTATTTTACTACACATGGAATTAACTCTCACACAAGTACACAAATATGTTTTTTCAAACCATTATGGTTAGCAGTTGCATGTAGATGTAGTTCAAATTTGAATAACGGTCATTAAATGGCTAGAAAATCACTTAAATGTGTTTAAAAGGTCAAATGACCGCTAGAATTTTCCAAATTGTCACAGTACAGTTGTAGTAGTGCACGTTAAACGTAGAAAAAATTTGAAGGCCGTAAGAGGAAGCCATCTTTTGTTCGTCATCAAACATGTATTGTTCCCTCTCAGAACCACGAGCCTTCTAGTCAGTTGCTCCGGTTTGTGAGGGGTGTGTGTCCAATCTTTCGTCACACATGCCAAATTTTTTACCACATCATCTTGGTGGCATGACATCACATCAAGCAAGGTTTCATGTTTTTCTGATCATTTTTTAATTTTTTTGGGATTAAAATGCCATGGCACTCCATGCATACATATGCATGTGTCCATGTCGTGAGACCTATATGTTTGAAAAATCCTTCTAATTTACTACACATGGAATTAACTCGCACACAAGTACACAAATATGATTTTTCAAACCGTTATGGTTAGTTGTTGCATGTAGATGTAGTTCAAATTTGAATTATGGTCATTAAATGGCTAGAAAATCACTTAAATGTCTTTAAAAGGTCAAATGACCCCTGGAATTTTCCTAATTTTCACACTACAGTTGTAGTAGTGCACGTTAAACATAGAAAAAATTTGAAGGCCGTAAGAGGAAGCTATCTCCCGTTCGTCATCAAACATGCATTGTTCCCTCTCGAAACCACGAGCCTTCTAGTGAGTTGCTCCGGTTTGTGAGGGGTGTGTGTCCAAACTTTTGTCAAACATGCCAATTTTTTTACCACATCATCTTGGTGGCATGACATTACATCAACCAAGGTTTCAGGTGTTTCTGATATTGTTTTAGTTTTTTTGGAAAATTAAAATGCCATGGCACTCCATGCATACATATGCATGTGTCCATGTCGTGAGACATATATGTTTGAAAATTCCTTCTAATTTACTACACATGGAATTAACTCGCACACAAGTACACAAATATGATTTTTCAAACTGTTATGGTTAGCCGTTGCATGTAGAGGTAGTTCAAATTTGAATTACTGTCATTAAATGGCTAGAAAATCACTTAAATGTCTTCAAAAGGTCAAATGACCGCTAAAATTTTCCAAATTTTCACATGGCAGTTGTACTAGTGCACGTTACACATAGAAAAATTTGAAGGCTGTAAGAGGAAGCTATCTCATGTTCGTCATCAAACATGCATTGTTCCCTTTCGGAACCACGAGCCTTCTAGTGAGTTGCTCTGGTTTGTGAGGGGTGCGTGTCCAAACTTTCGTCACACATGCCAAATTTTTTACCACATAATCTTGGTGGCATGACATTACATCAACCAAGGTTTCATGTGTTTCTGATATTTTTTAATTTTTTTGGAATTTAAATGCCATGGCACTCCATGCTTAATTGTGTCACAGCCGTTGGACCAATATGTTTGAAAATTCCTTCCAATTTACTGGACATGGAATTAAATCGCACACAAGTACAGAAAATATGACTTTTCAAACCTTTATGGTTAGTTGTTGCATGTACATGTAGCTCAAATTTCAATTATGGTCATTAAATGGCTAGAAAATCACTTAAATGACTTAAAAGGTCAAATGACCCGTGAAATTTTCCAAAATTTGACATGACAGTTGTATTAGTACTACAAAATTTCTCGTACATTTAAAACACCATCCGTTGCCACTTTACTCCAAATTCGTCTTTCATGGCTAATAAAAAATATCTACAACATCACACACAGTTGTTTTCTAGGAACCGTTTGCGATGAAAATATCTGGGTCTATTTAAGTCTCCCTCCTTAAGCTTCACCGGCTCGTCTGCTCCAGTGCCGGCAACCCTAAAATCCACGAATCTCGATCTCCATTCCCGCAGCCCCTTCTTGCAAAGATGACGTTGTGGAAATGCTTCGTGAAGGCCCATATGATGGCCACGTCCCCCCGAGCGCCGTCGCCTACGCCGAGAGCACCGCTGCCTACGCCGAGAGTGCCGCTGCATCCGCATTGAGCGCGGTCGCTTCCGCCGAGAGGGGGTCTGCGGCAGCCGACAGGGCAGCTACAACTGCTGCTGCGATGGCGGGTGCAAACGCCGAGAGAGCTTGATCTGCCGTCCATGCCGCTGATGTCGCCATGGCCCTGGTCGAGGCCATCCACGCCAAGATCGAGGATGCACGTGCCAAGATATTCCAGGACACGTCGGACTCCAGCATGCAACCCACGTCCGAAAAGGCGGTGGTGGCCATGGAGCACCTTCTTCCTCATGAGGTCACCGAGCGGGAGATGGAGATGCAGGAGGCGGCGGAGATCGAGGAGCACTAGGAGGAGGAGTTGCGCGTGGTTGAGGTCGAGCTAGAGAAGAGTCTGTCCGTCAAGGAATCAGTGGTGGAGTACCAACGCGAGCTCTGGAGCAGCCACTACTATGAGTACTACAACCTTGAGGGCAGCACCGAGGACGAGGACGCGATCGACTTCAGCAGAGGGGCGCGGAGTCCACCAATGGCGGTATGTCGCCAGGACAAGTCATCGACGTCTCATCTCACACCGGTGATGCATAGGCCGGCGCAACAGCGGATTTGTTAAAATTATGCATACTTAGGCCTTATTTTTAATATTGGTCTTTTGTTAGAGCAATGTTTAGGTCAACTGGCTCTGTTTAATTACTAAAATTGCTCGATTCAGTAAGTGTGGTCTGTCTGCTGTACGCTCTTTTGTGTGCCCAAATTAGCAAGCGGTGTTAAATTATGCAATGACATACCCGGGGAAATTTCCACAAAAATTTGAATTATCAAACTCATGCCATGCGTGTAAAGCAGAAGAATCGTTTGCGATGCACACAATCGTTCAAAGTGAACGGTCCGACGGCACCGTGCACAAAGTTTCCCTCCACATTTCCAAAATTTTGGCCTACCGCCAAAATATCTACACCCCCTCCCCCCTTCCCACCCCCTTTTCTCCCCAGCCACAAGTCACATTTCCCCTGTTTCCTCCTTCCTTCCTTCTTAAGCTATAGCTGCTTCCTCGCTCTCGTCGTCTCGCATCCTACCGCCGGGGTCACCATGGTCTTCTTCAAAGACCTCTCCAGCGGTTCCTCCTCCGGCAATGACTCCTTCACCACCCGGGTATGCCTCTTTTCTCTCTCCCGGCTATGACTTGGAATGAAGGATTTTTACCCGGCGGTCGATTTGAGTCATTTCTTCCTCTTGTAGCTCCCTAGGACCATCAATGGAAACGAATGGAGCGGGGTGGCTGAAGATCTATCTGCTCATTGTCACCATCAATCTCCATGTGTGAAGCTAGTTGCATTTGAATCTGTGGACAGTGGGAGGAAGTTTCTGGCATGTGCAGAGAAGGTTAGACCCTCTTTCGTTGTTACAAATCATTTGTTAGATGTGATTCATCCAACCCATTCATACCACACCTTCAACCAAACGCATCCTAAGACAGTGTCACAGTTTGTACCTAGTATCTTAAATTGTTGCCATCTCATCAGTGGTGCCATTAGAAAATTATTTGGCACCGCTTAAACAGTTTGTGCAGTAAACTTTGGTCCACACATCCGAGCAGCCAAGCAGTAAAATACCAATTCTTTATGGCACGAAGGAACTGGGCATCGGAGCAACTACATGCTCTGGAGTCCGGGTCCATGTTTTTTTCCGCTGCATCAGCTCGTGCAGGGCACCGGTGCGAGATGTAGCAATTGTTGTCTTCACACCAATTTTGGCATACATAGTGGTTGGCCTTAGTGCTATTAGTTCTATGTTACTAAATTTGTGCATGTACACACCTGTTAGTATCAATTTGCTGTCACCCAAACAATGTCGCTATGTTGTTGCAGTTATATTTACCTTCCTCATAAAATGTTCAATTTGTTATTTATTGTACATGAGAAAGAACTTGTAGCGTTGTTGTAATTAATTATAGCTTCTAATGTCCAGAATTTGGTTGTTGTCTCAGTAGCAATTAATTCATTTGCACATTGACCTTTTTTGAGAAGATATGTCATAATTAACATGTTTCTTCAGTTTTTCAAAATAAGCATTGGTGATTTCCTATGTTGATATAAACCCATTTCCCCTACAATTGTTACTGATCTAGTTTTAAATATTATAGGATGAACGGAAGTGTTCTTACTTGGAGTTGGTTGATCAAGAGTGGCCACAGTCTTTGAAGATGTGCCTAGCGAAGCTCTGGAGCATGTATGAGGAAGAGAACATATGTAGGCTTAGAGAAAGTGTTGTCAATGCTGAAGAATATTTGAAGATGCGGAATAAAAATAGGAAGGTGGAGAATGAGCTCGGAATTTTTAAATCAGACTTTGCTAAGATGGTGTTGGCGAAGGAGGAGGCACTTTCCCAGTTGGCGAGTGCAAAACAGGTTCTTACTAAACTAAAAGCAGAGGTGGATAAGACGAGCATGGATGATCTCAATTAGGGAATTGAATATATTGTTCTAATATTGTTCTTATGAAGTTGAACTAGCTATATGTTGTACTATGTTGTTTTCATGTAGCTATCATACTGTGATGTTATAATATATTTATGTGCCTGATATGAAATTGGCAAACAACTGTTTGATATGAAATGTGAATTTGCGTAATACTGGAATTATTAATTTTAAACTAATAAACCTAATAAATGTGTCATGGAACTTTGCAAACGATTCTAGCAGTAAAAGCGCTTGTGATGGATAGCCCAATGCCACACAGTTTTCTTCATCAAATCATGTGTAATGTAGTTGATAAAAGCAAACAGTTAACCAAGGCGGAGCGTGTGTGATAGTTACACCTTTCACACACAAGCCTACATATAAAACTGTGTGGGATGTACATACGAACGGAAACATTTTCCCTGGATTGACTATGTGGGATGTACATAAGAACGGAAACGTATTCCTTGGATTCACCATGTGTGATATACATATGAATGGAAACATTTTCCCTGGATTGACTGTGTGGGATGTACATAAGAACAGAAACGTATTCATTGGATTCACCGTGTGGGACGTACATACCTACGGAAATGTTTTTCTGGGATTCACCGTGTGGGATGTACATACCTACGGAAATGATTGGGTTTCAATGCCTCACCCGACTGCACACGGCCCCAGCCTATGTCCCAGGAGGGCCTATCCCCGGCGATTTCTGGGTCGTGTGGGAAGGACCCCCCTATCGCCCACACTCACTTGGCGACGGTTCCAAATGCCGTCGCGCAAAGGGGTTAAAAACCGTTTGTATAGCACCGACGCGTACTAGTGTTCCGAATATCCCTAAACCCAGTTTTTCCATGAGAGTCCACCATACCTACCTATGGATTGAGTAAAATCCTTCAAGTAAGTTGTCATCGGTGCAAGCAAAAAAAAATTCTCTCTCTAAATATCTATGATCTATTAGTGTGAAGAAAATAAGCTTTATATGAACTTGTGATGTGGAAGAAATTAAAGCGACGGACTGCATAATAAAGGTCCTTATCACAAGTGGCAATATAAAGTGACGTTCTTTTGCATTAAGATTTTATGCATCCAACCATAAAAGTGCATGACAACCTCTACTTCCTGATGACCCACAAGTATAGGGGATCTATCATAGTCCTTTCGATAAGTAAGAGTGTCCAACCCAACGAGGAGCAGAAGGAAATGATAAGCGGTTTCCAGCAAGGTATTCTCTGCAAGTACTGTGATAAGTGGTACCAGATAGTTTTGTTATAGGATAATTTGTAACGAGCAACAAGTAACAAAAGTAAATAAAGTGCAGCAAGGTGGCCCAATCCTTTTTGTAGCAAAGGACAAGCCTGGACAAACTCTCATATAGAGAAAAGCGCTCCCAAGGACACATGGGAATATCGTCAAGCTAGTTTTCATCACGTTCATATGATTCGCGTTCGGTACTTTGATAATCTGATATGTGGGTGGACCGGTGCTTGGGTGCTATCTTTACTTGGACAAGCATCCCACTTATGATTAACCTCTATTGCAAGCATCCGCAACTACAACAAAAGTATTAAGGTAAACCTAACCATAGCATGAAACATATGGATCCAAATCAGCCCCTTACGAAGCAACGCATAAACTAGGGTTTAAGCTTCTGTCACTCTAGCAACCCATCATCTACTTATTACTTCCCAATGCCTTCCTCTAGGCCGAAATAATGGTGAAGTGTTATGTAGTCGATGTTCACATAACACCACTAGAGGAGAGACAACATACATCTCATCAAAATATCAAGCGAATACCGAATTCACATGACTAAATAGCAAGACTTCTCCCATGTCCTCAGGAAAACATAACTACTCACAAAGCATAACATGTTCATAATCAGGGGGTATTAATATGCATATAGGATCTGAACATATGATCTTCCACCAAATAAACCAGCATCAACTACAAGGACTAATTAAAACTACTAGCAACCCACAGGTACCAATCCCGGACTTGGAGACAAGAATTGAACAAGAGATGAACTAGGTTGAGAGGAGATGTTGCTGCTGAAGATGTTGATGAGATTGCCCTCTCCCGATGAGAGGAGCGTTGGTGATGACGATGGCGATGATTTCCCCCTCCCGGAGGGAAGTTTCCTCGGCAGAACAGCTCCGCCAGAGCCCTAGATTGGTTCCGCCAAGGTTCCACCTTGTGGCGGTGGAGTTTCGTCTGAGAAGATGGCTTATGATTTTTTTCTCATCGAAAGACTTCATATAGCAGAAGATGGTCATCGGAGGGCCACCAGAGGGCCCACGAGGTAGGGGGCATGCCCCCACCCTCGTGGGCAGGGTGTGGCCCCCTTGGTGAACTTCTTGCGCTCAATATTTATTATATATTCTGAAATTGACTTCCGTGAAGTTTCAGGACTTTTGGAGCTGTGCAGAATAGGTCTATAATATTTGCTCCTTTTCCAGCCTAGAATCCCAGTTGCCGGCATGCTCCCTCTTTATGTAAACCTTGTAAAATAAGAGAGAATAGGCATAAGTATTGTGACATAATGTGTAATCATAGCCCATAATGCAATAAATATCGATATAAAAGCATGATGCAAAATGGACGTATCAACTCCCCCAAGCTTAGACCCGCTTGTCCTCAAGCGAAAGCCGAAATCGAAAAATAAGTCCACATGTTTAGAGATAGAGGTGTCGATAAAAATAAAATACGGACATGAGGGCATCATGATCATTCTTAAAACAACAACTTATATAATTCTTGCCATATAATCTCTTATGCTAGAGTAATAATTCAATCACAATTTCAAGTATGAATCATAAACTTCATTGACAACTAACAAACTATAATCTCAGTCATTGGAGCAATTGCAATTTATCATAACATAGGAAAGAGTCAATATATAAGAGCTTTTTAGCAAGTCCACATACTCAACTATCATATAGTCTTTCACAATTGCTGACACTCACGCAATACTTATGGGTATGGGGTTTTAATCGGACACAGAGAAAGATAGGGGCTTATAGTTTTGCCTCCCAACATTTTACCTCAAGGGTAATGTCAACAATAATAGTTCATGAAAACTCACATCCAATTAGCCATATATACCAGGATCTTTCCAACATACTGTGCTTGCCAAAGGATAAAATGTAAAAAGGAAGGGTGAAGATCGCCATGACTCTTATGCAAGGTAGGAGATAAAAGTAAAAGATAGGCCCTTCGCAGAGGGAAGCAGAGGTTGTCATGCGCTTTTATGATTAGATGCACAAAATCTTAATGCGAAAGAACGTCACTTTATATTGCCACTTGTGATATGGACCTTTATTATGCAGTCTATCGCTTTTATTTCTTCCATATCACACGATTGTATAAAGTTTATTTTCTCCCACACTAATAAGTTATACATATTTAGAGAGCAATTTTTATTGCTTTGCACCGATGACAACTTACTTGGAGGATCTTACTCAATCCAAAGGTAGGTATGGTGGACTCTCATGGCAAAACTGGTTTAAGGGTATTTGGAAGCACAAGTAGTATCTCTACTTGGTGCGATGAATTTGGCTAGCATGAGAGGGAAAGGCAAGCTCAACCATGTTGGATGATCCATGACAATATAATTTATCTCAGATATAAGAAAGCATAACCCATTACATTGTCTTCCTTGTCCAACATCAACTCTTTAGCATGTCATATTTTAATGAGTGCTCACAATCATAAAAGATGTCCAAGATAGTATATCTATATGTGAATACCTCTCTTTCTTTATTACTTCCTATTAATTGCAACGATGACCAAAACTATGTTTGTCAACTCTCAACAACTTTTATTCATCATACCTTTTTCTAGGTGAGCTCATTACTCTCCATAAAGATCCATATGATATCTTTTGTTTTTTTATTCCTTTCTCTTTTCTTTTATTCACTTAGGATCATGGCAAAATAATCAAGCCCTTGACTCAACACTAATCTTTATTATATATAGCTCACTGACTTGATTACATAGAAGGATCATAAAGCAAAACTCAAAACTAGATCATACTAAGAACTTTTATTCTACTAGATCAAGATATTACCAAAAGGATCGAACTAAGAAAAATGGTAAAGATAAAAGTGATGGTGATATGATACCAGGGCACTCCCCCAAGCTTGGCAGTTGCCAAGGGGAGTGCCCATACCAGATACTCAATTCTTCTTTGTTGGTGGAGAAGGTGATGGTTTTGTTGATGACGTAGGCTTGTCGTCCTTCTTCCAAGGCATAGGCTCACCATCATAGAAGGATGATCGAGTCTCCTGAAACCTCAAATCTGTAGCCAAACTCATCCTCTTGAATCTATATTCATACTCACAGTTTTGATTTTGCAGGTCATAGATCTGGGCTTGGAGGTGCTCGTTTTTCTCATGAAGCTTGAAGATGGCCTCCCCAATGTCCTTGACGTCCATCTTGTGGTTATTAGTGAACTCCGTGATCACAATGTGATTGGAATCAAGTCCACGCTCCACCATCTCGTGACACTAGAAAACTTCTTGCTCCAATGCCTCAAGCCTTGCCTCCGTGCTTCCGGTCTTCCTTGGTCCCTCAACATCGCGGATGTGCAACAACCCCTCACGCATCTCAATGGTTTGAGGGTGTTGCAGCACCTCCGCGAGGTAGGGGTTGATGACCTTCTCGAAGAACTGGTCCTTGGGGCACTTGAAGACGACATGATGACCTAGATCTGTCAGAAAAAAAGCTCGAAACAAAGGCAGGAGATTTTTGCGTCATACGGGAGTCAAAACCTCCAGGAGATTATATAATGAATTTTTACCGACCAAAATACGTGTCGTGTAAGAAAATGGCGTCCGGAAAGCGCACGAGGTGCCCACGAGGTAGGGGGCGCGCCCAGGGGGTAGAGCGCTCCCTCCACCCTTGTGGAGGCCCCGTGTCCTTCCCGGACTGCTACTTATTTTTCTATTTTCCTAAATATTCCAAAATGGAGAAATATTGCCTTAAAATCTGTTTTGGAGTCGGTTTACTTACCATACCACATACCTATTCCTTTTCGGAGTCTGAAACATTCCGGAAAGTGTCCCTTATGTATTCCTCCGGGGTTACAGTTTCAATAACATTGGTTTCAACATTTATGGGATTACCTGAGATATAATGTTTGATTCTTTGACCGTTCACCACCTTCGAATTTGTGCCTTCGAAGTTGTTGATTTTTATGGCACCGAAACGATAGACCTCCTCGATAACGTAAGGACCTTCCCATTTAGAGAGAAGTTTTCCTGCAAAAAATCTTAAATGAGAATTGTATAGCAATACATAATCACCTACATTAAACTCATGCTTTTGTATTCTTTTGTCATGCCATCTTTTAACTTTTTCTTTAAACAACTTGGCATTTTCATAGGCTAGGGTTCTCCATTCATCGAGTGAGCTAATATCGAATAACCTCTTCTCATCGGCAAGTTTAAAATCATAATTGAGGTCTTTAATAGCCCAATATGCTTTGTGTTCTAGTTCGAGAGGTAAGTGACATGCTTTTCCATAAACCATTTTATACGGAGACATACACATAGGATTTTTATATGTAGTTCTATAGGCCCATAATGCATCATCAGGTTTCTTGGACCAATTCTTTCTAGATCTATTAATAGTCTTTTGCAAAATTAATTTGAGTTCTCTATTACTCAATTCTATTTGACCACTAGACCGTGGGTGATAAGGGGATGCAATTCTATGATTAACATCATACTTAGCAAGCATTTTACGGAAAGCACCATGAATAAAATGTGAACCACCATCAGTCATTAAATATCTAGGGACTCCAAATCTTGGAAAAATAACTTCTTTAAGCATTTTAATAGAAGTGTTAAGATCAGCACTACTAGTTGGAATAGCTTCTACCCACTTAGTAACATAATCAACAGCAACTAAAATATGTGTATAACCATTAGAGTCAGGAAAAGGTCCCATATAGTCAAAGCCCCAAACATCGAATGGTTCATTAACGAGTGAATAGTTCATAGGCATTTCTTGTTGTCTACTAATATTACCAATTCTTTGACATTCATCACAAGATAAGACAAACTTACGGGCATCCTTGAAGAGAGTAGGCCAATAAAAACCAGATTGCAATACCTTATGTGCAGTTCTATCTCCAGCATGGTGTCCTCCATAAGCTTCGGAGTGACACTTGTGTAGGATCTGTTCCTGTTCATGCTCAGGTACACAACGTCTAATAACACCATCTACTCCTTCTTTATAAAGATGTGGGTCATCCCAAAAGTAATGCCTCAAATCATAGAAGAGCTTTTTCTTTTGCTGGTATGTGAAACTAGGTGGTATGAATTTGGCAACAATGTAATTAGCATAATCAGCATACCATAGAGCAGTATGAGAAGCATTTATGAAATTTAATTGCTCATCAGGAAAGCTATCATCAATAGGTAGTGGGTCATCAAGCACATTTTCTAACCTAGACAAGTTGTCTGCAACGGGGTTCTCAGCTCCCTTTCTATCAACAATATGTAAATCAAATTCTTGTAGCAAGAGAACCCATCTAATAAGTCTAGGTTTAGCATCTTTCTTTTCCATAAGATATTTAATAGCAGCATGATCAGTGTGAATAGTTACTTTAGAATCAACAATATAAGGTCTGAACTTATCACAAGCAAAAACAACTGCTAAGAATTCTTTTTCAGTAGTAGCATAATTTCTTTGAGCATTGTCTAGGGTTTTACTAGCATATTGAATAACGTTTAATTTCTTATCAACTCTTTGTCCTAGAACAGCACCTACAACATAATCACTAGCATCACACACAATTTCAAAAGGTAAATTCCAATCAGGTGGCTAAACAATAGGTGCAGAGATCAATGCTTTCTTAAGTATTTTAAATGCTTCTACACAATCATCATCAAAGAAAAATGGTATATCTTTTTGTAATAAATTAGTCAGAGGCCAAGAAATTTTTGAGAAGTCCTTAATGAACCTCCTATAAAATCCGGCGTGACCAAGGAAACTTCTTATACTTTTGATGTCCTTGGGGCATGGCATCTTTTCAATAGCATCAACCTTGGCTTTATCAACTTCAATACCTCTTTCAGAAACTTTATGCCCCAAGACAGTACCTTCATTAACCGTAAAGTGGCACTTTTCCCAATTCAAGACAAGATTAGTTTCTTCACATCTCTGCAAAACTCGATCAAGGTTGCTCAAGCAATCATTAAAAGAAGATCAATAGACAGAGAAATCGTCCATGAAAACCTCACAAATCTTTTCACATAAGTCAGAAAATATAGCCATCATGCATCTTTGAAAGGTAGCAGGTGCATTACATAAACCAAAAGGCATACGTCTATAAGCAAAAGTACCAAAAGGGCAAGTAGAAGTAGTCTTTGACTGATCCTTGGCTGACACAGGTATTTGAGAGAAACCAGAATAACCATCTAGAAAGCAAAAATGTGTATGTTTGGATAATCTTTCTAGCATTTGATCGATAAAAGGTAAGGGGTAATGATCCTTTTTAGTGGCCTTATTTAATTTGCGGAAATCAATTACCATCCTATAACCTGTAATAATTCTTTGAGGAATCAATTCATCTTTATCATTAGGAACAACAGTAATACCTCCCTTCTTAGGGACACAATGGACAGGACTTACCCACTGACTATCAGCAACGGGATAGATTATACCTACCTCAAGGAGCTTTAGTATTTCCTTTCTTACCACCTCTTTAATTTTAGGATTCAGACGTCATTGATGATCACGAATTGGTTTAGCATCTTCTTCCAAATTTATTTTATGTTAACATAGAGTGCGACTAATGCCCTTAAGATCATCAAGAGTATACCCAATAGCAGCACGGTGCTTCTTCAGAGTTTTCAATAATCTCTCTTCCTCATGCTCTGAAAGGTTAGCACTAATAATAACAGGATATATCTTTTTTCTCATCAAGATAAGCATATTTAAGAGTATCAGGCAACGGTTTAAGCTCAAACACGGGATCACCCTTGGGCGGAGGAGGATCCCCTAGGATTTCAACAGGTAAATTGTTTTTCAGAATAGGTTCTTGTTTAAAGAATACTTCATCTATTTCCCTTCTTTCATTCATAAACATATCATTTTCATGGTCTAGCAAATATTGTTCTAAAGGATCACTAGGAGGTACGGCAATAGAAGCAAGACCAATAATTTCATCCTTACTAGGTAATTCTTCTTCACGGTGTTGTCTACTAAATTTAGAGAAATTAAATTCATGAGACATATCATCTAAACCGATAGTAACAACATCCTTTTTGCAATCTATCTTAGCATTAACAGTGTTTAAGAAGGGTCTACCAAATATAATGGGACAAAAGCTATCTTGTGGGGAACCAAGAACAAGAAAATCAGCAGGATATTTAGTTTTCCCATACAAGACTTCAACATCTCTAACAATTCCCATTGGTGAAATAGTATCTCTATTGGCAAGTTTAATTGTGACATCAATATGTTCTAACTCAACAAGTGCAATATAATGCATAATTTCTCTATATAGGCCAATAGGTATTGCACTAGCACTGGCACCCATATCACATAAGCCATGATAACAATGATCTCCTATTTTAACAAAAATAACAGGCATGCCTTCCACAGGTCTAGGTTTATCTTTAGCACAAGGTTTAGCAATTCTAGCAGTTTCATCACATAAATAAATAACATGCCCGTCAATATTATCAAACAAGAGATCTTTAACTATAGCAATATTAGGTTCAACTTTAACTTGCTCAGGAGGTGTATATGTTCTAATATTGCTTTTTCGAACCACAGTTGAAGCTTTAGCATGATCCTTTATACTAACAGGGAGAGGTGGTTTCTCAACATAGAAAGTAGGAACAACAGGATCATTATAAGTGACAATCTTTTCTTCAACTTTAATAGGTGCAGCATAAGTAGCAAAAGATTCATAGAAAGAATCTACTATCTCAGAGTCAAGTCCATATTTATTGCTAAATTTATGGAAAACATCGGTATCCATAAAAGATTTAACACAATCAAACTTAGGTGTCATACCTGACTCCTTACCTTTGTCGAGGTCCCAATCTTCAGAGTTGCATTTAATTCTTTCCAATAAATCCAATTTGAATTCAATCGTCTTCATCATAAAAGAGCCAGCACAAGAAGTATCGAGCATGGTGTGAATTGTTATCAGAAAGCCGAGCATATAAATTTTGAATAATCATCTCTCTTGAGAGCTCATGATTGGGGCATGAATATAACATTGATTTAAGCCTCCCCCAAGCTTGAGCGATGCTTTCTCCTTCGCAAGGCCAAAAATTATATATATAATCGCGATCACGATGAACAAGATGCATAGGATAAAACTTCTGATGAAATTCCAATTTCAATCGTTTGTAGTTCCATGACCCCGTATCATCACATAGCCTATACCATGTCAATGCATCCTCCCTCAAAGATAAAGGGAAGACCTTCTTCTTAACAACATCTCTGGGTACACCTGCAAGCTTAAATAATCCACAAACTTCATCAACATACATTAGGTGCTCATCAGGATGCATTGTTCCATCTCCTGCAAAAGGATTAGCTAGCAGTTTTTCTAACATACCCGAAGGAAATTCAAAGCAGACATTTTCATTTTCATTTTCAATAGGCTCAGTAGGTTGAGGAGCAACTCTTTGCTCTACTGTCGGGGTGAAGATACCCCAAACAAGCCCCTCAGAGGATTACTTTCCATAGTGACAAGTGACAGTAAATTTCAGCACACTATATAAATTTTTCCTTACCAAATTCCACCTACCAAAGGCGCTTCACTCCCCGGCAACGGCGCCAGAAAAGAGTCTTGATGACCCACAAGTATAGGGGATCTATCATAGTCCTTTCGATAAGTAAGAGTGTCGAACCCAACGAGGAGCAGAAGGAAATGATAAGCGGTTTCCAGCAAGGTATTCTCTGCAAGTACTGTGATAAGTGGTAACAGATAGTTTTGTTATAGGATAATTTGTAACGAGCAACAAGTAACAAAAGTAAATAAAGTGCAGCAAGGTGGCCCAATCCTTTTTGTAGCAAAGGACAAGCCTGGACAAACTCTCATATGGAGAAAAGCGCTCCCGAGGACACATGGGAATATCGTCAAGCTAGTTTTCATCACGTTCATATGATTCGCGTTCGGTACTTTGATAATCTGATATGTGGGTGGACCGGTGCTTGGGTGCTGTCCTTACTTGGACAAGCATCCCACTTATGATTAACCTCTATTCCAAGCATCCGCAACTACAACAAAAGTATTAAGGTAAACCTAACCATAGCATGAAACATATGGATCCAAATCAGCCCCTTACGAAGCAACGCATAAACTAGGGTTTAAGCTTCTGTCACTCTAGCAACCCATCATCTACTTATTACTTCCCAATGCCTTCCTCTAGGCCCAAATAATGGTGAAGTGTTATGTAGTCGACGTTCACATAACACCACTAGAGGAGAGACAACATACATCTCATCAAAATTTCGAACAAATACCAAATTCACATGACTACTAATAGCAAGACTTCTCCCATGTCCTCAGGAACAAACGTAACTACTCACAAAGCATATTCATGTTCATAATCAGAGGGGTATTAATACGCATATAGGATCTGAACATATGATCTTCCACCAAATAAACCAACTAGCATCAACTACAAGGAGTAATTAACACTACTAGCAACCCACAGGTACCAATCCCAGACTTGGAGACAAGAATTGGATACAAGAGATGGACTAGGGTTTTGAGAGGATATGGTGCTGGTGAAGATGTTGATGGAGATTGCCCTCTCCCGATGAGAGGAGCGTTGGTGATGATGATGGCGATGATTTCCCCCTCCCGG
Source organism: Triticum aestivum (assembly GCF_018294505.1). NCBI lineage: Eukaryota > Viridiplantae > Streptophyta > Magnoliopsida > Poales > Poaceae > Triticum > Triticum aestivum. The sequence continues at coordinate 131,279,171 of NC_057809.1, read as the reverse complement.
AGGGAAGTTTCCCCGGCAGAACAGCTCCGCCAGAGCCCTAGATTGGTTCCGCCAAGGTTTCGCCTCATGGTGGCGGAGTTTCATCCGAGAAGATGGCTTATGATTTTTTTTCTCATCGAAAGACTTCATATAGCAGAAGATGGTCATCGGAGGGCCACCAGGGGGCCCACGAGGTAGGGGGCACGCCTAGGGGGGTAGGGCGCGCCCCCACCTTCGTGGGCAGGGTGTGGCCCCCTGGTGAACTTCTTGCGCTCAATATTTATTATATATTCTGAAATTGACTTCCGTGAAGTTTCAGGACTTTTGGAGCTATGCAGAATAGGTCTCTAACATTTGCTCCTTTTCCATCCCAGAATCCCAGCTGCCGGCATTCTCCCTCTTTATGTAAACCTTGTAAAATAAGAGAGAATAGGCATAAGTATTGTGACATAATGTGTAATAATAGACCATAATGCAATAAATCGATATAAAAGCATGATGCAAAATGGACGTATCACTTCCCTCTGCAAAGGGCCTATCTTTTACTTTTATCTTCTACCCTTATACAAGAGTCATGGTGATAATCACCTTTCCTTTTTACACTTTTTCTTTTGGCAAGCTCTATGTGTTGGAGAGATCCGAATATATATCCACTCGGATGTACATTTTCATAAAGTATTATTGTTGACATTACCCTTGAGGTAAAAGGTTGGGTGGCAAAACTATAAGCCCCTATCTTTCTCTGTGTCCAATTGAAGCTTTGTACCCATAAGTATTGCGTGAGTGTTAGAAATTGTGAAAGATTATATGATAGTTGAGTATGTGGACTTGCTGAAAAGCTCTTATATTGACTCTTTCCGATGTTATGATAAATTGCAATTGCTCCAATGATTGAGATCATAGTTTGTTAGTTTTCAATGAAGTTTCTGATTCATACTTTACCTTGTGAACGAATTGTTACTTTAGCATAAGAAATTATATGACAATATATGTTGATGTTCTAAAGATGATCATGATGCCCTCATGTCCGTATTTTATTTTTATCGACACCTCTATCTCTAAACATTTGGACATATTTATTGATATCGGCTTTCGCTTGAGGACAAGCGAGGTCTAAGCTTGGGGGAGTTGATATGTCCATTTTGTATCATGCGTTTATATTGATATTTAATGCATTATGGGATATAATTACACATTATGTCACGATACTTATGCCTATTCTCTCTTATTTTACAATGTTTACATGAAGAGGGCCGGCAGCTGTAATTCTGGACTAGAAAAGGAGCAAATATTAGAGACCTATTCTGCATAACTCCAAACGTCCTGAAACTTCAGTGAGATTATTTTTGGAATATATAAAAATATTGGGCGAGGAAAGAACCAGAGGGGGGCCACCAGCTAGCCACAAGGGTGGAGGGTGAGCGCCACCCCCTGGGTGCGCCCCCCGACCTTGTGGGCCCCCTGGCAGGCCTCCGGTGCCCATCTTTGGCTATATGGTGTCTTTTACCCAGGAAAAAATGAGAGAGAGAGAAGCTTTCGGGATGAAGCGCCGCCGTCTCGAGGCGGAACTTGGGAAGAACCATTCTAGGGCTCTAGCAAAGTTGTTCTGTCGGGGAAACTTCCCTCCAGGAGGGGGAAATTGTCGCCATCGTCATCACCATCGATCCTCTCATCGTGGGAGGGTCAATCTCCATCAACATCTTCACCAGCACCATCTCCTCTCAAACCCTAGTTCATCTCTTGTATTCGATCTTGGTCCCAAAACCTCAGATTGGTACCTATGGGTTGCTAGTAGTGTTGATTACTCCTTGTAGTTGATGCAATAGTTGGTTTATTCGGTGGAAGATCATATGTTCAGATCCTTAATGATAATTGAGGGAGTCCTGGATTAGGGGGTGTCCGGATGGCCGTACTATACCTTCAGCCGGACTCCTGGACTATGAAGATACAAGATTGAACACTTCGTCCCGTGTCCGGAAGGGACTTTCCTTGGCGTGGAAGGCAAGCTTGGCGATACGGATATGTAGATCTCCTACCATTGTAACCGACTTTGTGTAACCCTAACCCTCTCCGGTGTCTATATAAACCGGAGGGTTTTAGTCTGTAGGACAACATACACAACAACAATCATACCATAGGCTAGCTTCTAGGGTTTAGCCTCTCTAATCTCGTGGTAGATCTACTCTTGTACTACCCATATCATCAATATTAATCAAGCAGGACGTAGGGTTTTACCTCCATCGAGAGGGCCTGAACCTGGGTAAAACTTCGTGTCCCTTGCCTCCTGTTACCATCCGGCCTAGACGCACAGTTCGGGACCCCCTACCCGAGATCCGCCGGTTTTGACACCGACATTGGTGCTTTCATTGAGAGTTCCTCTGTGTCGTCGCTGTCAGGCTTGATGGCTCCTACGATCATCGATAGTGATGCGGTCCAGGGTGAAACTTGTCTCCCCGGACAGATCTCTGTCTTCGGCGGCTTTGCACTGCGGGCCAATTCACTTGGCCATCTGGAGCAGATCGAAAGCTATGCCCCTGGCCGTCAGGTCAGATTTGGAAGTTTAAACTACATGGCTGACATCCGCGGGGACTTGATCTTCGACGGATTCGAGCCACTGCCGAGCGCGCCGCACTGCCACGACGAGCATGATCTAGCTCTGCCGCCTAATAGTGCCCTGAAGGCCGCACCCGCATCGGCTTCGACCCTTAATTCGGAGCCAACTGCGCCGATCGAGGATGGGTGGTTGGACGCCGCCTCGGGGGCTGTGATCCTAACGGCGATCGAGCCGAACACCAGCCCCGCACTCCGCGAGACTCGTGATTCCAAGGAGCCGGACTCCTCTCCGGACTCCGAACCATTCGCGCCTCTGCCGATCGAATCCGATTGGGCGCCGATCATGGAGTTTACTGCCGCGGACATCTTTCAGCACTCGCCCTTTGGCGATATTATGAAATCACTAAAGTCTCTCTCTTTATCAGGAGAGCCCTGGCCGGACTACGGTCAGCGAGATTGGGATACGGACGATGAAGAAATTCAAAGCCCACCCACCACCCACTTTGTAGCCACTGTCGACGATTTAACCGACATGCTCGACTTCGACTCCGAAGACATCGACGGTATGGACGCCGATGAAGGAGACGATGAAGAACCAGCGCCTATTGGGCCCTGGAACGCCACCTCGTCATATGACGTATACATGGTGGACGCACCAAAAGATGACGACGAGGAGCGGAAGGACGCACCGAAGGCTTGTTCCCTCGAAAAGCAGTCAAAGCGGCGACGCAAGCGCCGCCCCAAATCCCGCCTCGACAGAAATAGCGATCACACAGACCCAGCGCTGGAGCAGGGCGAACCGCTGCCGGACAACGGCAATCCGGATAATCAAACCGAACAAACAAATCCTATCAAGGATAATGGTCCGGACGACATAACGCCGGACAGGCACCCGGAGCAGCAGACTGCCCGTAAAAGGCTTGTTGCCACCGCGAGGAGTCTGAAAAAGCAGAAGCAAAGGCTCAAGGCTGCGCAAGACACACTCCACATCCGATGGAGTAAAATACTCAACACAGCAGCGAGGTACGGCGACAATCGCCCCTCCAAGAGCTACCCAAAGCGGAAGCTGCTACCCGAATTCGATGAGGAGGCCTCAGACCCCCCACAACCAAATATCAAAGCAGCCACCTGGTCGGATAGACGACCCCTCTACCAACACAGAGCGGCATACAACGCCGCTCACAATACAATACGCGACCCATGCGAGGGCTCGCACCCAAAGGACGGCGCAACAAGATCCATCTATGGACCACGCAAGCGCGCCCCAGCATACAATGCAACACAACAAACATCCGAACAACGCGGTACACCCAGCTACAGGGGTGCCGCACACCCCCTATGTTTCACCGATGAGGTGCTGGACCATGAATTTCCAGAGGGATTCAAGCCCGTAAACATAGAGGCATACGACGGAACAACAGACCCTGGGGTCTGGATTGAGGACTACATCCTTCATATCCATATGGCTCGAGGAGATGATCTCCACGCCATCAAGTACTTACCCCTCAAGCTCAAAGGGCCAGCTCGTCACTGGCTCAAAGGCCTCCCCGAAAGCTCCATTGGAAGTTGGGAAGAGCTCGAAGACGCCTTTCGGGCAAATTTTCAAGGGACTTATGTCCGACCTCCGGATGCGGACGATTTGAGTCATATAACTCAACAGCCCGGAGAGTCAGCCCGAAAGCTTTGGAACAGGTTTCTTACTAAAAAGAACCAGATTGTCGACTGTCCGGACGCCGAAGCCTTGGCAGCTTTCAAGCATAGCGTCCGTGACGAATGGCTCGCCAGACACCTCGGCCAAAATAAGCCGAGAACGATGGCCGCATTAACAAACCTCATGACCCGCTTTTGCGCGGGTGAGGACAGCTGGCTAGCCAGATGCAGCACCAGCGACCCCAGTACATCTGAAGTTAGAGATGGAAACGGGAAATCACGGCGCAACAGCAATAACAAACGCCGGAATAAAGAAGACAGCACGAAGGGCACGGCAGTAAATGCCGGATTCAAAAGCTCTCGGCCAGGTCAAAAGCCGCCCCCTAAAGGCACCAGGGATGAACTGTCCAGCCTCAACAAAATTCTGGACCAAGTATGTCAGATCCATAGTACCCCTGGTAAACCTGCTAATCATACCCACAGAGAATGTTGGGTCTTCAAGCAGTCCGGCAAGCTCAACGCCGTACACAAGGGGGAGGATACACCAAGTGAAGACGAGGACGAGCCCCCCAAGCAAGACACGGGGGAACAAAAGAAATTTCCACCAGAAGTCAAAACAGTAAACGTGTTACACGTGATCAAGGGAAAAAACAACGCGGCACTCCCAGGAAAATATACCCAAGTGCCTGTCACCGCGAAGTCCTGCCACTGGTCGTCTCAACCGATCACTTTCGACCATCGCGATTACTCAGCAAGTATCCGACACGCAGGATGGGCTGCCCTGGTATTAGACCCAGTAATTGGCGGATATCACTTCACACGAGTCTTGATGGACGGCGGCAGTAGCCTAAACCTAATATATCAGGATACAATCCGCGGGATGGGGTTAGACCCAACACAAATTCGCCATAGCAATACTACCTTTAAAGGAGTAACGCCAGGCCCAGGGGCTCGTTGTACGGGCTCCCTCCTACTACAAGTTATATTCGGCTCCCCCGATAACTTCCTTCGCGAGCATTTAACTTTCCACATCGCTCCGTTTCAAAGTGGCTATCAAGCACTGCTCGGACGCGAAGCTTTCGCTCGCTTTAATGCAATACCACACTACGCCTCCCTCACACTCAAGATGCCCGGTCCACGTGGCATCATTACAGTGCACGGAAATATCAAGCGATCTCTGCGCACCGAAGAGAGTGAGGCTGCCTTGGCAGCCGCACACTAAAGGCGCCCGGACCAGCGAAAGCATCCAATAGGTCGTCAAGACCTCAGACACAACTAATCGAGTCCGGCGCCGCTACTTATACCGAATAAATGGTCACACCCCTATTTGTCAATACAAGGGGCTCAACACGCGCAGACAAGTGGCAATTTCTTCTCATCTTGTATTATACATGGTTTCTTTAAGAACTATCTTTTTGCACGACAACTTTTTCACCTAGATTCCTCTCTTTTACAGACGATCATCGTGCTACACCCGTCCAGGATACGGCACAACGGAGACACAGGCGCAGACGTGCAGCAGGGACCCGCTCCAAGGATTCTTTTTAGATTAAGACCCTGCGTAAACCTTTTTTACTGTCTCTTGTTGATACATATCCACCGTTGAGAAGGATGCTGACGTCTTGGCATGTGGCCACGCCAGAACAATGCACGTACCTGGACACAAGGGGCTTCTTACAAAGGCCATTATTTAGGCCCGGTTTATACCACAAAGACCGAATACCTTAGGGAGTGTTCGGCGTCGCGAGTTTGGCCCTATATGCATCAGCTCCGAATCATTGTCTTTGGTCAAATGTTGGGTTTGCCCGGCTCCTGTGTTTTGGTGCCTTACGTTCCGCTTTACCGGCTAAGGTAGCACCAGGAGAACTACTGCGATTGTGCCCTGGTTCATCCGGACGAGCACCTCAGTAGAGAAAGCCGAAAACTGACTGTCATGATATAGCGTGAGACTGGTCAACCACTCGATGACCTGTTGGAATGTTAGAATTCCTCCGCCTTAACGAAGGGCCGTTTTCCGGCCAGGCATGTACGCACCCCGGGATCGGGAAAGTGCGGAGCCACCAGGGGCTATTTAGTAGCCCCACTGTCAAACTCCTATGGCTAAGTGAAAGTGCTAAAGCATTATAGTCCGGTTGCCTCGCTCGCTCCGCTATCACCTCCTTAATAGGACCAAGACGTTGGGTTAAGTGTGAACGCGTGTTTTTGCGAGCACCTCCGCATTATATGCGTGAGGGTTGAAGCCGACGGCTGCAATCTTTCAGGTTATACACATGTATACATAAACGGCCGCCCAGGAGGCATCATATTACTTTCAGGCAAAAGTATAAAAATAGCCTTATAAAAATTTATAAAAGCATTTCGCTTACAATGAGATTACATATCACTCAAACATAATATTTTTTGAGCACTGGGTCTCTATCAAACGAGCACCCTCAAGAACTTCTTCAAAGTAGTGCTCAGCAGCCCTTCGACCTATGGCCGAATCCCGCGCTGCAACAGTGGTAGCATCCATCTCCGCCCAGTATGCTTTAACACGGGCAAAGGCCATCCGTGCGCCCTCTATGCACGCCGACCTCTTCATCGCATTAATGCGCGGCACCACGTCAAGGAACTGCTGCACCAAGCTGAAATAGCTGTTCGGTTTTGACCTTTCCGGCCATAGCTGATCCACAACAGACCTCATGGAGAGTCCGGACAACCTATTTAGTTCGGCCCATTCGGCTAATTGGTCAGTCAATGAAAGCGGACGCTCGGGAGAATGGAATTGTCTCCAAAACAGCTGGTCTACTTCACGGTCCGTCTGACCCTGGAAATACTTGGCCGCATCGGCAGCGCTCGCCGCCAAATCCATATATACATCCTCCGAACTCCACAGCCGATCCAGAGGGGCATACCGTGGATCTCCGAACTTCCTCCGCAACATAAAGGATTTCCCAGCTACAATATCCCCGGCTTCCCGCAGCTCCTCCTTCTTTGCCCTCATAGCAGAGCGGAGGTCCTTTCTCGTCGCAGCAGCCTTCTCAAGGTCCGATGCCTTCGCTTGGTTTTCCTTTTCAAGAACCCGGCAACGGTCGGCGGCGGCTTTTAATTCTATGGCCATCTTGGCCATCTTGTCTCGGCTCTCGCCATGCGCGGCCTTCTCGGCTTGCAACTCTTCGGCCGCCTTCAAAGCAGCCGCATTACCCAACCTCGCTTGTTCCTTGGCTCGGGCAAGTTCTGCCCGCAAGGCTTCAACAGTGGCAGCTCCATCTGCAGTCACAACATATTAAAGATACTGGCATCATGCTGCTCTTCCTATGTGGCGTTTACCAGATAATGACACTTACCCTGTGCCTCGTCAAGCCTTTTGTTAACAAGCTCGATGTCGGCGTCTGCCGCATCCAACTGCCGTTCTAAATGGGCAAACTCGCTAGTCCGGCTAGCCACCGGAGCTTCCATCACCTGCACATAGAGGCAGTATGGTTATTACCTGGGAATATGATCCTCTGTTCGTCGTCGTTTCCGACGACAACCAGAGTCTCAGGGGCTACTATCTACACAGGGCACACCTAGCATGTGCAGGACTATCATACATTCTTTTACGTACCTCAAAGCCTGTCAGTAGACTCATAAAAGCTTCATGCAATCCGCTTTCGGCGGACGATATTCTCTCCATCACCGTATTCATCAGCACACGGTGTTCATCTGAGATGGCCGCTCGCCCCACCAACTCCCTCAGAACATCCGATCGCACACTAGACGGTGCCGGACTCTTTTGTCTGCTCTCTTCGGGAGCCGGACACTGGGAGCTTCGGGGGTCAATGGGATTATCTTCTGGCCTCACCGGACTCGGAGAGGCCCTCCGCGACGACACTTCAGGGTCGCCCGCTTCCGGAGCGGAGGAGTCCGGAGGAGGCGTTTCGCTCTCCATCATCTCTGGAAGAAGATCCCCCGAAGACGAGCTCATTTGAGAGGGGCTAAGGCCCGAACTGCAAAAATATATGCGGTGGTTATTTCTCAGAAGAAAAAGATGGCATATCTGTACTATTAAAGTATTTCGGGTCACTTACGACTCGCGGGAGAATTGATCCCCCGCGGACTTTGTGCGGCAACAGCGCCCCCCAAGGTAGGACCCTCTGTGGGAGACTTCTTCTCCCGTTTGGAAGCTTCGGCTTCCGAATCCCCGGGCGCAGTCCTTTTCCTCTTCTGGTCGTCTTCCTTCATGGAGACGCTCGCTCCCTCGGTTAGAATGGGCAGCGTTGGGGGCCCGCGTCCGCCCGCATTATCCTCCACAGTATCTTCCTTCAAGGGCTCCGGGCAAGGTGCGGTCTGGAGCATCTTTTCCAATACCGGATTTTCCAAACCCTCAGGGAGGGGGGCCGAACACCGAATCAACTTCGCCTTTGTTAGCCAGTCCTGGTCAAAAAGCGAACTCTCAGAAATAACTTCGTAACAAAGGAGAGATAGTATGTTCGGCCGGAAGATGCCTTACCTGTTCGGCGGCGCGGTTACTACTCAGGCCCACGTCCTCGGTGATTTCCGGACACTCCACCTGAGGTCCGAAGAATGACTTGTACATCTCCTCGTGCGTCAGGCCGAGAAAATTTTGAATGACACGCGGTCCCTCGGGATTGAACTCCCACAGGCGAAGAGGCCGGCGTTTGCAAGGCTGGACTTGACGAACCAGCATAACTTGTATTACCGCAACCAAACTGAAATCTCCATTGAAGAGATCTCGAATGCGGCTTTGCAGTATAGGCACGTCCTTGGCTGGACCCCAGCTCAGACCTCTGCTGATCCATGACATCAGTTGTGGTGGAGGGCCCGAGCGGAAAACAGGGGCGGCCGCCCACTTGGCACTTCTAGGAGCCGTGATGTAGAACCACTCCTGTTGCCACAATTCAGACACCTCTGGGATGGAACCTTTGGGCCACGGAGCTCCCGTCATCTTGCGTATTGAGGCACCTCCACACGCTGCATGTTGCCCCTCGATCATCTTCGGCTTTACTTCAAAGGTCTTGAGCCATAGGCCAAAGTGAGGGGTAACCCGGAGGAAGGCCTCGCACACGACAATAAATGTCGTGATATGAAGAAAGGAGTCCGGAGCTAGATCATGGAAGTCTAGCCCGTAATAAAACATCAAACCCCTGACGAAAGGATCCAGAGCAAGGCCTAGACCTCGGAGGAAGTGGGAGACGAACACGACGTTCTCGTTGGGTTCGGGGGTGGGGACGGCCTGCCCTCGGGGAGGCAGCCGATGCAAAATCTCGGCGGTCAGATATCTGGCCTCCCTCAACTTTTTGATGTCTTCTTCCGTGACGGAGGAAGGCACCCATCGGCCTTGAAGGCTAGATCCGGACATGACTGAAGGTTCGGAGCACCTGACCTGAACTTTGGGCGTTTGAGCTTGAGGTGGGGGAAGGATTCGATTGAGCACGGGAGGGAAAAATAAAAGCCTTGTCCCTTTATAAAGAGGGTGAATATCAAGCGTCCTCTCCGTGTCCGTTTGGACTTGCCTATAATCTAGGAGTCCTAGAAGCGGTTGGGTTACCCACGCCCGTATTGATGAGAATCCCGGAATAAGGGGACACGATCTCTGCTTTAACAAGACGTGCCAAGGAAACCGCCTCGCATGACGCGCTGAGGTGGGATAATGAAACGACTCGGATAAAGGCTTGGCCGTGGTGTGTCACACTACGGAATACGTCAGCAGATTAGATTTGTGTAAATATTATTCTCTCTATGGCAATATGTGGAAACTTATTTTGCAGAGCCGGACACTATCTTTGTGTTCAAAATCTTCTATGAAGTACTTGGAGGAGGAACCCGCCTTGCAATGCCGAAGACAATCTGCGCGCCGGACTCGTCGTCATTGAAGCCTGGTTCAGGGGCTACTGAGGGAGTCCTGGATTAGGGGGTGTCCGGATGGCCGGACTATACCTTCAGCCGGACTCCTGGACTATGAAGATACAAGATTGAAGACTTCGTCCCGTGTCCGGAAGGGACTTTCCTTGGCGTGGAAGGCAAGCTTGGCGATACGGATATGTAGATCTCCTACCATTGTAACCGACTTTGTGTAACCCTAACCCTCTTCGATGTCTATATAAACCGGAGGGTTTTAGTCCGTAGGACAACATACACAACAACAATCATACCATAGGCTAGCTTCTAGGGTTTAGCCTCTCTGATCTCGTGGTAGATCTACTCTTGTACTACCCATATCATCAATATTAATCAAGCAGGACGTAGGGTTTTACCTCCATCGAGAGGGCCCGAACCTGGGTAAAACTTCGTGTTCCTTGCCTCCTGTTACCATCCGGCCTAGACGCACAGTTCGGGACCCCCTACCCGAGATCCACCGGTTTTGACACCGACAATAATCAATAGTTCTCTGATTATGATTATGAATATGCTTTGTGAGTAGTTACATTTGTTCCTGAGGACATGGGAGAAGTCTTGTTATAAGTAATCATGTGAATTTGGTATTCATTCGATATTTTGATGAGATGTATGTTGTCACTCCTCTAGTGGTGTTATGTGAACGTCGACTACATGTCACTTCACCATTATTTGGTCCTAGGGGAAGGCACTGGGAAGTAATAAGTAGATGATGGGTTGCTAGAGTGACAGAAGCTTAAACCCTAGTTTATGTGTTGCTTCATAAGGGGCTGATTTGGTCCATATGTTTCATGCTATGGTTAGGTTTACCTTAATTCTTCTTTCGTAGTTGCGGATGCTTGCGAGAGGAGTTAATCATAAGTGGTAGGCTTGTCCAAGGAAGGGCAGCACTCAAGCACCGGTCCACCCACATATCAAATTATCAAAGTAACAAACGTGAATCATATGAGCATGATGAAAACTAGCTTGACAATAATTCCCATGTGTCCTCGGGAGCGCTTTGATACGTCCATTTTGCATCATGCTTTTATACCAATATTTATTGCATTATGGGTTGTTATTACACATCATTCCACAATACTTATACCTATTCTCTCTTATTTTACAAAGTTTACATAAAGAGGGAGAATGTCGAAAGCTGGGATTCTGGCTGGAAAAGGAGCAAATATTAGAGACCAATTCTGCACAGCTCCAAAAGTCTTGAAACTTCACGGATGATGTTTTCCAAATATAAAAAACATTGAGCGCAAGAACTTCACCATGGGGGCCACACCCTACCCACGAGGGTGGGAGGCGCGCCCTACCCCCTGGGCGCGCCCCCTACCTCGTGGGCCCCCTGGTGGCCCTCCAGTGACCATCTTCTGCTATATGGACTCTTTCGATGGGAAAAAAATCATAAGCCATCTTCTCGGACGAAACTCCGCCACCACGAGGCGGAACCTTGGCAGAACCAATCTATGGTTCTGGCGGGGCTGTTCTGCCGGGGAAACTTCCCTCCCGGAGGGGGAAATCATCGCCAGCGTCATCACCAACGCTCCTCTCATGGGGAGAGGGCAATCTCCATCATCTTCATCAGGACCATCTCATCTCAAAACCCTAGTTCATCTCTTGTATCCAATTCTTGTCTCCAAGTCCGGGATTGGTGCTAGTAGTGTTAATTACTCCTTGTAGTTGATGCTAGTTGGTTTAATTGGTGGAAGATCATATGTTCAGATCCTATATGCATATTAATACCCCTCTGATTATGAACATGTTTATGCTTTGTGAGTAGTTACTTTTGTTCCTGAAGACATGGAGAAGTCTTGCTATTAGTAGTCATGTGAATTTGGTATTTGTTCGATATTTTGATGAGATGTATGTTGTCTCTCCTCTAGTGGTGTTATGTGAACGTCGACTACATGACACTTCACCATTGTTTGGGCCTAGAGGAAGGCATTGGGAAGTAATAAGTAGATGATGGGTTGATAGAGTGACAGAAGCTTAAACCCTAGTGTATGCGTTGCTTCGTAAGGGGCTGATTTGGATCCATATGTTTCATGCTATGGTTAGGTTTACCTTAATACTTTGGTTGTATTTGCGGATGCTTGCAATAGAGGTTAACCATAAGTGGGATGTTTGTCCAAGTAAGGGCAGCACTCAAGCACCGGTCCACCCACATACCAAATTATCAAAGTACCGAACGCGAATCATATGAGCGTGACGAAAACTAGCTTGATGATATTCCCATGTGTCCTCGGGAGCGCTTTACATCATATAAGAGTTTGTCCATTCTTGTCCTTTGCTACAAAAAGGATTGGGCCACCTTGCTGCGCCTTATTTACTTTTGTTACTTGTTACTCGTTACAAATTATCCTATCACAAAACTATCTGTTACCACTTATTTCAGTACATGTAGAGAATACCTTGCTGGAAATCGCTTATCATTTCCTTATGCTCCTCGTTGGGTTCAACACTCTTACTTGTCGAAAGGACTACGATAGATCCCCTATACTTGTAGGTCATCAAGACTCTTTTCTGGCACCGTTGTCAGGGAGTAAAGCGCCTTTGGTAGGTGGAATTTGGTAAGGAAAAATTTATATAGTGTGCTGAAATTTACTGTCACTTGTTACTATGGAAAGTAATCCTCTGAGGGGCTTGTTCAGGGTATCTTCACCCCGACCAGTAGAGCAAAGAGTTGCTCCTCAACCTACTGAATCTACTGAAAATGAAAATGCTTGCTTCGAAATTCCTTTGGGTATGGTAGAAAAACTGCTAGCTAATCCTTTTTTGGGAGATGGAACAAAACATCCTGATGAGCATCTAATATATGTGGATGAAGTTTGTGGATTATTTAAGCTTGCAGGTGTACCCGGAGATGTTGTTAAGAAGAAGGTCTTCCCTTTATCTTTGAGGGGAGATGCATCGACATGGTACAGGCTATGTGATGATATGGAGTTTTGGAACTACAAACGATTGAAATTGGAATTTCATCATAAGTTTTATCCTATGCATCTTGTTCATCATGATCGCAATTATATATATAATTTTTGGCCTCGCGAAGGAGAAAGCGTCACTCAAGCTTGGGGGAGGCTTAAATCAATGTTATATTCATGCCCCAGTCATGAGCTCTCAAGAGAAATGATTATTCAAAATTTTTATGCTCGGCTTTCTGATAACAATCGCACCATGCTTGATACTTCTTGTGCTGGCTCTTTTATGATGAAGACTATTGAATTCAAATGGGATTTATTGGAAAGAATTAAACGCAACTCCGAAGATTGGGACCTCGACAATGGTAAGGAGTCAGGTATGACACCTAGTTTTGATTGTGTTAAATCTTTTATGGATACCGATATTGTCCGTAAATTTAGCACCAAATCTGGACTTGACTCTGAGATAGTAGCTTCTTTCTGTGAATCTTTTGCTTCTTATGTTGATCTCCCCAAGGAGAACTGGTTTAAATATCATCCTCCCATAAAAGTAAATGTAGCTGCACCTATTAAAGTTGAAGAAAAGACTATCACTTATAATGATCCTATTGTTCCTACTTCTTATGTTGAGAAAACGCCTTTCCCTGTTAGGATCAAGGATCATGCTAAAGCTTCAATTGTGGTTCGTAAAAGCATTATTAAAACATATACACCTCCTGAGCAAGTTAAAGTTGAACCTAATATTGCTATTGTTAAAGATCTCTTGTCTGATAATATAGATGGGCATGTTATTTATTTCTGTGATGAAACTGCTAGAATTGCTAAACCCCGTGATAGAGATAAACCTAGACCTGTGGTAGGTATGCCTGTTATTTCTGTTAAAATAGGACATCATTGTTATCATGGCTTATGTGATATGGGTGCTAGTGCTAGTGCAATACCTATTGACTTATACAAAGAAATTATGCATGATATTGCACCTACTGAGATAGAAGATATTGATGTCACAATTAAACTTGCCAATAGAGATACTATTTCACTAATGGGAATTGTTAGAGATGTTGAAGTCTTATGTGGGAAAACTAAATATCCTGCTGATTTTCTTGTTCTTGGTTCCCCACAAGATAGCTTATGTCCCATTATATTTGGTAGACCCTTCTTAAATATTGTTAATGCTACGATAGATTGCAAAAGAGATGTTGTTACTGTCGGTTTAGATGATATGACTCATGAATTTAATTTTTCTAAATTTAGTAGACAACACCGTGAAGAAGAATTACCTAGTAAAGATGAAATTATTGGTCTTGTTTCTATTGCCGTACCTCCTAGTGATCCTTTAGAACAATATTTGCTAGACCATGAAAATGATATGTTTATGAATGAAAGAAGGGAATTAGATGAAGTATTCTTTAAACAGGAACCTATTCTGAAACACAATTTACCTGTTGAAATCCTAGGGGATCCTCCTACACCCAAGGGTGATCCCGTGTTTGAGCTTAAACCGTTATCGGATACTCTTAAATATGCTTATCTTGATGAGAAAAAGATATATCATGTTATTATTACTGCTAACCTTTCAGAACATGAAGAAGAGAGATTATTGAAAATTCTGAAGAAGCACCGTGCTGCTATTGGGTATACTCTTGATGATCTTAAGGGCATTAGTCCCCCTCTATGTCAACATAAAATTAATTTGGAAGAAGATGCTAAACCAGTTCTTGATCATCAACGCCGACTGAATCCTAAAATGAAAGAAGTGGTAAGAAAGGAGATACTAAAGCTCCTTGAGGCAGGTATAATTTACCCCATTGCTGATAGTCACTGGGTAAGCCCTGCCCATTGTGTCCCTAAGAAGGGAGGTATTACTGTTGTTCCTAATGACAAAGATGAATTGATTCCTCAAAGAATTATTACTGTTTATAGAATGGTAATTGATTTCCACAAATTAAATAAGGCTACTAAAAAGGATCATTACCCCTTACCTTTTATCGATCAAATGCTAGAAAGATTATCCAAACATACACATTTTTGCTTTCTAGATGGTTATTCTGGTTTTTCTCAAATACCTGTGTCAGCCAAAGATCAATCAAAGACTACTTTTACATGCCCTTTTGGTACTTTTGCTTACAGACGTATGCCTTTTGGTTTATGTAATGCAACTGCTACCTTTCAAAATGCATGATGGCTATATTCTCTGACTTTTGTGAAAAGATTTGTGAGATTTTCATGGATGACTTTTCCGTCTATGGATCTTCTTCTGATGATTGCTTGAGCAACCTTGATCGAGTTTTGCAGAGATGCAAAGAAACTAATCTTGTCCTGAATTGGGAAAAGTGCCACTTTATGGTTAATGAAGGTATTGTCTTGGGGCATAAAGTTTCTGAAAGAGGTATTGAAGTTGATACAGCCAAGGTTGACGCTATTGAAAAGATGCCATGTCCCAAGGACATCAAAGGTATAAGAAGTTTCCTTGGTCACGCCAGATTTTATAGAAGGTTCATTAAGGACTTCTCAAAAATCTCTCGGCCTCTGACTAATTTTTTACAAAAAGATATACCATTTGTCTTTGATGATGATTGTGTAGAAGCATTTGAAATACTTAAGAAAGCATTGATCTCTGCACCTATTGTTTAGCCACCTGATTGGAATTTACCCTTTGAAATTATGTGCGATGTTAGTGATTATGTTGTAGGTGCTGTTCTAGGACAAAGAGTTGATAAGAAATTAAATGTTACTCAATATGCTAGTAAAACCCAAGACAATTATCAAAGAAATTATGCTACTACTGAAAAAGAATTCTTAGCAGTTGTATTTGCCTGTGATAAGTTGAGACCTTATATTGTTGATTCTAAAGTAACTATTCACACTGATCATGCTGCTATTAAATATCTTATGGAAAAGAGAGATGCTAAACCTAAACTTATTAGATGGGTTCTCTTGCTACAAGCATTTTATTTACATATTGTGGATAGAAAAGGAGCTCAGAACCCCGTTGTAGACAACTTGTCTAGGTTAGAAAATGTGCTTGATGACCCACTACCTACTGATGATAGATTTCCTGATGAGCAATTAAATTTCATAAATGCTTCTCATACTGCTCCATGGTATGCTGATTATGCTAATTACATTGTTGCTAAGTATATACCACCTAGTTTCACATACCAGCAAAAGAAAAAGTTCTTCTATTATTTGAGGCATTACTTTTGGGATGACCCACATCTTTATAAATAAGGAGTAGATGGTGTCATTAGACGTTGTGTACCTGAGCATGAACAGGAACAGATCCTACGCAAGTGTCACTCCGAAGCTTATGGAGGACACCATGTTGGAGATAGGACTGCACATAAGGTACTGCAATCTGGTTTTTATTGGCCTACTCTCTTCAAGGATGCCCGTAAGTTTGTCTTATCTTGTGATGAATGTCAAAGAATTGGTAATATTAGTAGACGTCAAGAAATGCCTATGAATTATTCACTTGTTATTGAACCATTTGATGTTTGGGGCTTTGACTATATGGGACCTTTTCCTTCCTCTAATGGTTATACACATATTTTAGTTGCTGTTGATTACGTTACTAAGTGGGTAGAAGCTATTCCAACTAGTAGTGCTGATCATAACACTTCTATTAAAATGCTTAAAGAAGTTATCTTTCCAAGGTTTGGAGTCCCTAGCTATTTAATGACTGATGGTGGTTCACATTTTATTCATGGTGATTTCCGTAAAATGCTTGCTAAATATGATGTTAATCATAGAATTGCATCCCCTTATCACCCTTAGTCTAGTGGTAAAGTAGAATTGAGCAATAGAGAACTCAAATTACTTTTGCAAAAGACTGTTAATAGGTCTAGAAAGAATTGTTCCAATAAACTTGATGATGCATTATGGGCCTATAGAACTGCATATAAAAACCCTATGGGTATGTCTCCGTATAAAATGGTCTATGGAAAAGCATGTCACTTACCTCTCGAACTAGAACACAAGGCTTATTGGGCTATTAAAGAACTAAATTATGATTTTAAACTTGCCGGTGAGAAGAGGTTATTTGATATTAACTCACTTGATGAATGGAGAACCCAAGCCTACGAAAATGCCAAGTTGTTTAAAGAAAAAGTTAAAAGGTGGCATGATAGAAGAATACAAAAGCGTGATTTTAATGTAGGTGATTATGTATTGCTATACAACTCTCCTTTAAGATTTTTTGCAGGAAAACTTCTCTCTAAATGGGAAGGTCCTTACGTTATCGAAGAGGTCTACCATTCTGGTGCCACAAAAATCAACAACTTCGAAGGCACAAATCCGAAGGTGGTAATGTTGGGGAACGTAGTAATTTCAAAAAAATTCCTACGCACAAGCAAGATCATGGTGATGCATAGCAACGAGAGGGGAGAGTGTTGTCTACGTACCCTTGTAGACTGGAAGCGGAAGCGTTAGC
Source organism: Triticum aestivum (assembly GCF_018294505.1). Taxonomy (NCBI): domain Eukaryota; kingdom Viridiplantae; phylum Streptophyta; class Magnoliopsida; order Poales; family Poaceae; genus Triticum; species Triticum aestivum. The sequence continues at coordinate 131,261,771 of NC_057809.1, read as the reverse complement.
ACAACGCGGTTGATGTAGTCGTACGTCTTCACGGCCCGACCGATCAAGCACCAAAACTACGGCACCTCCGAGATCTAGCACACGTTCAGCTCGATGACGATCCCCGGACTCCGATCCAGCAAAGTGTCAGGGAAGAATTCCGTCAGCACAACGGCGTGGTGACGATCTTGATGTTCTACCGTCGCAGGGCTTCGCCTAAGCACCGCTACAATATTATCGAGGATTATGGTGGAGGGGGGCACCGCACACGGCTAAGAGAACGATCACGAAGATCAACTTGTGTGTCTAGAGGTGCCCCCCTGCCCCTGTATATAAAGGAGCAAGGGGGAGAGGCCGGCCGGCCCTTGGGGCGCGCCAAGGAGGGGGGAGTCCTCCTCCTAGTAGGAGTAGGACTCCCCTTTCCTAGTCCAACTAGGAAGAGAGAAGGGGGAAGGAAAGAGAGGGAGAGGGAGAGGGAAAGAGGGGCCGCGCCCCCCTCCCCTAGTCCAATTCGGACTCCCCATGGGAGGGGGCGCGCCACCTCCTGGGCTGCTGCCCTCTCTCTCCCCTCAGGCCCACTAAGGCCCAATACTTCCCCGGGGGGTTCCGGTAACCCTTCCGGCACTCCGGTTTTCTCCGAAATCACCCGAAACACTTCCGGTGTCCGAATATAGCCGTCCAATATATCGATCTTTATGTCTCGACCATTTCGAGACTCCTCGTCATGTCCGTGATCATATCCGGGACTCCGAACAACCTTCGGTACATCAAAATATATAAACTCATAATGAAACTGTCATCGTAACGTTAAGCGTGCGGACCCTACGGGTTCGAGAACAATGTAGACATGACCGAGACACGTCTCCGGTCAATAACCAATAGCGGAACCTGGATGCTCATATTGGCTCCTACATATTCTACGAAGATCTTTTATCGGTCAGACCGCATAACAACATACGTTGTTCCCTTTGTCATCGGTATGTTACTTGCCCGAGATTTGATCGTCGGTATCTCAATACCTAGTTCAATCTCGTTACCGGCAAGTCTCTTTACTCGTTCCGTAATACATCATCCCGCAGCTAACTTATTAGTTGCAATGCTTGCAAGGCTTATGTGATGTGCATTACCGAGAGGGCCCAGAGATACCTCTCCGACAATCGGAGTGACAAATCCTAATCTCGAAATACGCCAACCCAACAAGTACCTTCGGAGACACCTGTAGAGCACCTTTATAATCACCCAGTTACGTTGTGACGTTTGGTAGCACACAAAGTGTTCCTCCGGTAAACGGGAGTTGCATAATCTCATAGTCATAGGAACATGTATAAGTCATGAAGAAAGCAATAGCAACAAACTAAACGATCAAGTGCTAAGCTAACGAAATGGGTCAAGTCAATCACATCATTCTCCTAATGATGTGATCCCGTTAATCAAATGACAACTCATGTCTATGGTTAGGAAACTTAACCATCTTCGATCAACGAGCTAGTCAAGTAGAGGCATACTAGTGACACTATGTTTGTCTATGTATTCACACATGTATTATGTTTCCGGTTAATACAATTCTAGCATGAATAATAAACATTTATCATGATATAAGGAAATAAATAATAACTTTATTATTGCCTCTAGGGCATATTTCCTTCAGTCTCCCACTTGCACTAGAGTCAATAATCTAGATTACACAGTAATGATTCTAACACCCATGGAGCCTTGGTGCTGATCATGTTTTGCTCGTGGAAGAGGCTTAGTCAGCGGGTCTGCAACATTCAGATCCGTATGTATCTTGCAAATTTCTATGTCTCCCACTTGGACTAAATCCCGAATGGAATTGAAGCGTCTCTTGATGTGCTTGGTTCTCTTGTGAAATCTGGATTCCTTTGCCAAGGCAATTGCACCAGTATTGTCACAAAAGATTTTCGTTGGACCCGATGCACTAGGTATGACACCTAGATCGGATATGAACTCCTTCATCCAGGCTCCTTGATTTGCTGCTTCCGAAGCATCTATGTACTCTGCTTCACATGTAGATCCCGCCACGACGCTTTGTTTTGAACTGCACCAACTGACAGCTCCTCCATTTAGTAAAAATACGTATCCGGTTTGCGATTTAGAATTGTCCGGATCAGTGTCAAAGCTTGCATCAACGTAACCATTTACGATGAGCTCTTTGTCACCTCCATATACGAGAAACATATCCTTAGTCCTTTTTAGGTATTTCAGGATGTTCTTGACCGCTGTCCAGTGATCCACTCCTGGATTACTTTGGTACCTCCCTGCTAGACTTATAGCAAGACACACATCAGGTCTCGTACATAGCATTGCATACATGATAGAGCCTATGGCTGAAGCATAGGGAACATCTTTCATTTTCTCTCTATCTTCTGCGGTGGTCGGACATTGAGTCTTACTCAACTTCACACCTTGTAACACAGGAAAGAACCCTTTCTTTGCTTGATCCATTTTGAACTTCTTCAAAACCTTGTCAAGGTATGTGCTTTGTGAAAGTCCAATTAAGCGCCTTGATCTATCTCTAAAGATCTTAATGCCCAATATGTAAGCAGCTTCACCGAGGTCTTTCATTGAAAAACTCTTATTCAAGTATCCCTTTATGCTATCCAGAAATTCTATATTATTTCCAATCAATAATATGTCATCCACATATAATATCAGAAATGCTACGGAGCTCCCACTCACTTTCTTGTAAATACAAGCTTCTCCAAAAGTCTGTACAAAACCAAATGCTTTGATCACACTATCAAAGCGTTTATTCCAACTCCGAGAGGCTTGCACCAGTCCATAAATGGATCGCTGGAGCTTGCACATTTTGTTAGCTCCCTTTGGATCGACAAAACCTTCTGGTTGCATCATATACAACTCTTCTTCCAGAAATCCATTCAGGAATGCAGTTTTGACATCCATTTGCCAAATTTCATAATCATAAAATGCGGCAATTGCTAACATAATTCAGACAGACTTAAGCATCGCTACGGGTGAGAAGGTCTCATCGTAGTCAATCCCTTGAACTTGTCGAAAACCTTTTGCAACAAGTCGAGCTTTATAGACAGTAACATTACCGTCAGCGTCAGTCTTCTTCTTGAAGATCCATTTATTCTCAATTGCTTGCCGATCAACGGGCAAGTCAACCAAAGTCCACACTTTGTTCTCATACATGGATCCCATCTCAGATTTCATGGCTTCTAGCCATTTTGCGGAATCTGGGCTCACCATCGCTTCTTCATAGTTCGTAGGTTCATCATGATCTAGTAGCATGACTTCCAGAATAGGATTACCGTACCACTCTGGTGCGGATCTTACTCTGGTTGATCTACGAGGTTCGGTAGTAACTTGATCTGAAGTTTCATGATCATTATCATTAGCTTCCTCACTAATTGGTGTAGGTGTCACAGAAACCGGTTTCTGTGATGTACTACTTTCCAATAAGGGAGCAGGTATAGTTACCTCATCAAGTTCTACTTTTCTCCCACTCACTTCTTTCGAGAGAAACTCCTTCTCTAGAAAAACTCCGAATTTAGCAACAAAAGTCTTGCCTTCGGATCTGTGATAGAAGGTGTACCCAACAGTCTCCTTTGGGTATCCTATGAAGACACATTTCTCCGATTTGGGTTCGAGCTTATCAGGTTGAAGCTTTTTCACATAAGCATCGCAGCCCCAAACTTTCAGAAACGACAACTTTGGTTTCTTGCCAAACCACAGTTCATAAGGCGTCGTCTCAACGGATTTCGATGGTGTCCTATTTAACGTGAATGCAGCCGTCTCTAAAGCATAACCCCAAAACGATAACGGTAAATCAGTAAGAGACATCATAGATCGCACCATATCTAATAAAGTACGATTACGACGTTCGGACACACCATTACGCTGTGGTGTTCCGGGTGGCGTGAGTTGCGAAACTATTCCGCATTGTTTCAAATGTAGACCAAACTCGTAACTCAAATATTCGCCTCCACGATCAGATCGTAGAAACTTTATTTTCTTGTTACGATGATTTTCAACTTCACTCTGAAATTCTTTAAACTTTTCAAATGTTTCAGACTTATGTTTCATTAAGTAGATATACCCATATCTGCTTAAATCATCTGTGAAGGTGAGAAAATAACGATATCCGCCACGAGCCTCAACATTCATTGGACCACATACATCTGTATGTATGATTTCCAACAAATCTGTTACTCTCTCCATAGTACCGGAGAACGGCGTTTTAGTCATCTTACCCATGAGGCACGGTTTGCAAGTACCAAGTGATTCATAATCAAGTGGTTCCAAAAGTCCATCAGTATGGAGTTTCTCCATGCGCTTTACACCGATATGACCTAAACGGCAGTGCCACAAATAAGTTGCACTATCATTATCAACTCTGCATCTTTTGATTTCAACATTATGAATATGTGTATCACTACTATCGAGATTCATAAAAAATAGACCACTCTTCAAGGGTGCATGACCATAAAAGATATTACTCATATAAATAGAACAACCATTATTCTCTGATTTAAATGAATAACCATCTCGCCTCAAACAAGATCCAGATATAATGTTCATGCTCAACGCTGACACCAAATAACAATTACTTAGGTCTAATACTAATCCCGAAGGTAGATGTAGAGGTAGCGTGCCGACCGCGATCACATCGACTTTGGAACCATTTCCCACGCGCATCGTCACCTCGTCCTTAGCCAATCTTCGCTTGATCCGTAGCCCCTGTTTCGAGTTGCAAATGTTAGCAACAGAACCAGTATCAAATACCCAGGTGCTATTGTGAGCATTAGTAAGGTACACATCAATAACATGTATATCACATATACCTTTGTTCACTTTGCCATCCTTCTTATCCGTCAAATACTTGGGGCAGTTCCGCTTCCAGTGACCAGTCTGCTTGCAGTAGAAGCACTCAGTCTCAGGCTTAGGTCCAGACTTGGGTTTCTTCTCCTGAGCAGCAACTTGTTTGCTGTTCTTCTTGAAGTTCCCTTTCTTCTTCCCTTTGCCCTTTTTCTTGAAACTGGTGGTCTTATTGACCATCAACACTTGATGCTCCTTCTTGATTTCTACCTCCGCGGCTTTTAGCATTGCGAAGAGCTCAGGAATAGTCTTATTCATCCCTTGCATATTATAGTTCATCATGAAGCTTTTGTAGCTTGGTGGCAGTGATTGAAGAACTCTGTCAATGACACTATCAACAGGAAGATTAACCCCCAGTTGAGTCAAGTGATTATGATACCCAGACATTTTGAGTATATGTTCACTGACAGAACTATTCTCCTCCATCTTGCAGCTATAGAACTTATTGGAGACTTCATATCTCTCAATCCGGGCATTTGCTTGAAATATTAACTTCAACTCCTGGAACATCTCATATGCTCCATGACGTTCAAAATGTCGTTGAAGACCCAGTTCTAAGTCGTAAAGCATGGCACACTGAACTATCGAGTAGTCATCAGCTTTGCTCTGCCAGACGTTCATAACATCTGGTGTTGCTCCTGCAGCAGGCTTGGCACTTAGCGGTGCTTCCAGGACATAATTCTTCTGTGCAGCAATGAGGATAATCCTCAAGTTACGGACCCAGTCCGTGTAATTGCTACCATCATCTTTCAACTTTGCTTTCTCAAGGAACGCATTAAAATTCAACGGAACAACAGCATGAGCCATCTATCTACAATCAAACATAGACAAGCAAGATTCTATCAGTACTAAGTTCATGATAAATTTAAGTTCAATTAATCATATTACTTAAGAACTCCCACTTAGGAAGATATCCCTCTAATCCTCTAAGTGATCACGTGATCCAAATCAACTAAACCATGTCCGATCATCACGTGAGATGGAGTAGTATCAATGGTGAACATCAATATGTTGATCATATCTACTATATGATTCACGCTCGACCTTTCAGTCTCTGTGTTCCGAGGCCATATCTGTTATATGCTAGGCTCGTCAAGTTAAACCTGAGTATTCCGCGTGTGCAACTGTTTTGCACCCGTTGTATTTGAACGTAGAGCCTATCACACCCGATAATCACGTGGTGTCTCAGCACGAAGAACTTTCACAATGGTGCATACTCAGGGAGAACACTTATACTTTGATAATTTAGTGAGGGATCATCTTATAATGCTACCGTCAATCAAAGCAAGATAAGATGCATAAAAGATAAACATCACATGCAATCAATATAAGTGATATGATATGGCCATCATCATCTTGTGCTTGTGATCTCCATCTCTGAAGCATCGTCATGATCACCATCATCACCGGCGTGACACCTTGATCTCAATCGTAGCATTGTTGTCATCTCGCCAATCTTATGCTTCTACGACTATCGTTACCTCTTAGTGATAAAGTAAAGCATTACAGGGCGATTGCATTGCATACAATAAAGCGACAACCATATGGCTCCTGCCAGTTGCCGATAACTCGGTTACAAAACATGATCATCTCATACAATAAAATTTAGCATCATGTCTTGACCATATCACATCACAACATGCCCTGCAAAAACAAGTTAGACGTCCTCTACTTTGTTCGTTGCAAGTTTTACGTGGCTGCTACGGGCTTAAGCAAGAACCAATCTTACCTACGCATCAAAACCACAATGATAGTTTGTCAAGTTCGTGCTATTTTAACCTTCACAAGGACCGGGCGTAGCCACACTCAGTTCAACTAAAGTTGGAGAAACTGACACCCGCCAGCCACCTGTGCGCAAAGCACGTCGGTAGAACCAGTCTCGCATAAGCGTACACGTAATGTTGGTCCCGGCCGCTTCATCCAACAATACTGCCGAACCAAAGTATGACATGCTGGTAAGCAGTATGACTTATATTTCCCACAACTCACTTGTGTTCTACTCGTGCATATAACATCAACACATAAAACCTAGGCTCGGATGCCACTGTTGGGGAATGTAGTAATTTCAAAAAATTTCCTACGCACACGCAAGATCGTGGTGATGCATAGCAACGAGAGGGGGGAGTGTTGTCTACGTACCCTCGTAGACCAGAAGCGGAAGCGTTAGCACAACGCGGTTGATGTAGTCATACGTCTTCACGGCCCGACCGATCAAGCACCGAAACTACGACACCTCCGAGTTCTAGCACACGTTCAGCTCGATGACGATCCCCGGACTCCGATCCAGCAAAGTGTCGGGGAAGAATTCCGTCAGCATGACGGCGTGGTGACGATCTTGATGTTCTACCGTCACAGGGCTTCGCCTAAGCACCGCTACAATATTACCGAGGATTATGGTGGAGGGGGCACCGCACACGGCTAAGAGAACGATCATGAAGATCAACTTGTGTGTCTAGAGGTGCCCCTGCCCCTGTATATAAAGGAGCAAGGGAGAGAGGCCGGCCCTTGGGGTGCACCAAGGAGGGGGGAGTCCTCCTCCTAGTAGGAGTAGGACTCCCCTTTCCTAGTCCAACTAGGAAGAGAGAACGGGGAAGGAAAGAGAGGGAGAGGGAGAGGGAAAGAGGGGCCGCACCCCCCTCCCCTAGTCCAATTCGGACTCCACATGGGAGGGGGCGCGCCACCTCCTGGGCTGCTGCCCTCTCTCTCCCCTCAGGCCCACTAAGGCCCAATACTTCCCCGGGGGGTTCTGGTAACCCTTCCAGCACTCCGGTTTTCTCCGAAATCACCCGAAACACTTCCGGTGTCCGAATATAGCCGTCCAATATATCGATCTTTATGTCTCGACCATTTCGAGACTCCTCGTCATGCCCGTGATCATATCCGGGACTCCGAACAACCTTCAGTACATCAAAATATATAAACTCATAATGAAACTGTCATCGTAACATTAAGCGTGCGGACCCTACGGGTTCGAGAACAATGTAGACATGACCGAGACACGTCTCCGGTCAATAACCAATAGCGGAACCTGGATGCTCATATTGGCTCCTACATATTCTACGAAGATCTTTTATCGGTCAGACCGCATAACAACATACGTTGTTCCCTTTGTCATTGGTATGTTACTTGCCCGAGATTTGATCGTCAGTATGTCAATACCTAGTTCAATCTCGTTACCGGCAAGTCTCTTTACTCGTTCCGTAATACATCATCCCGCAGCTAACTTATTAGTTGCAATGCTTGCAAGGCTTTTGTGATGTGCATTACCGAGAGGGCCCAGAGATACCTCTCCGTCAATCGGAGTGACAAATCCTAATCTCGAAATATGCCAACCCAACAAGTACCTTCGGAGACACCTGTAGAGCACCTTTATAATCACCCAGTTATGTTGTGACGTTTGGTAGCACACAAACTGTTCCTCTGGTAAACGGGAGTTGCATAATCTCATAGTCATAGGAACATGTATAAGTCATGAAGAAAGCAATAGCAACAAACTAAATGATCAAGTGCTAAGCTAACGAAATGGGTCAAGTCAATCACATCATTCTCCTAATGATGTGATCCCGTTAATCAAATGACAACTCATGTCTATGGTTAGGAAACTTAACCATCTTCGATCAACGAGCTAGTCAAGTAGAGGCATACTAGTGACACTATGTTTGTCTATGTATTCACATATGTATTATGTTTCCGGTTAATACAATTCTAGCATGAATAATAAACATTTATCATGATATAAGGAAATAAATAATAACTTTATTATTGCCTCTAGGGCATATTTCCTTCAGGTAAATGGTTAAAGAATCAAACATTATATCTCAGGTAATCCCATAAATGTTGAAACCAATGTTATTGAAACCATAACCCCGGAGGAGTACATAAGGGACACTTTCCGGAACGTTTCAGACTCCGAAAAGGAATAGGTATGTGGTACGGTAAGTAAACCGACTCCAAAACAGTTTTTAAGGCAATATTTCTCTGTTTTGGAATATTTAGAAAAAATAGAAAAATAAGCAGCAGTCCGGAAAGGACACAAGGGCTCCATGAGGGTGGAGGGCGCGCCCTACCCCCCTGGGCGCGCCCCCTACCTCGTGGGCACCTCGTGTGCTCTCCGGACTCCTTTTCTTACAGAACACGTATTTTGGTCGGTAAAAATTCATTATATAACCTCCCGGGGGTTTTGACTCCCGTATCACGCAAAAAACTCATGTCTTTGTTTCGAGTTGTTTTTCTAACAGATCAAGATTATCATGACGTCTCCAAGTGCACCCAAGGACAAGTTCTTCGAGAAGGTCATCAACCCTTACCTAGCGGAGGTGCAGCGACACCCTCAAACCATTGAGATGCGTGATGGGTTGCTGCACATCCGTGATGCTAAGGGACCGAAGGGGATCAGAAGCGTGGAGACGAGGCTCAAAGCAATGGAGCAACAAGTTTTCAAGTGTCAGGGGATGGTGGAGCGTGGACTCAACTCCAACTACATGATGATCACAGACTTCACCAACAAACACAAGATGGATGCCGACAACATCGGGGAGACCATCTTAAAGCTTCACGAGAAAATTGAGCACCTCCAAGCTCAAACGTATGACCTACAAAACCAAAATTGTGAGTATGAATATAGATTCAAAAGGATGAATTTGGCTGCAGATTTGAGGATCCCGGAGACTCGGTCATCCTTCTATGATGGTGAGCCTATGCCTTGGAAGAAGGACGACAAGCCTACGCCATCAACAACATCACCACCGTCTCCTCCAACAAAGAAGAATTGAGTATCTAGTATGGGCACTCCACTTGGCAACTGCCAAGCTTGGGGGAGTGCCCCAGTATCGTATCACCATCACTTTTATCTTTACCATTTTTCTTAGTTCGATCCTTTTGGTAATATTTTGATCTAGTAGAATAAAAGTTCTTAGTATGATCTAGTTGTGAGTTTTGCTTTATTATCCTCCTATGTAATCGAGTCCTTGAGCTATATAATAAAGATTAGTGTTGAGTCAAGAGCTTGCTTATTTTTTCCATGATCCCAAATAAAAGAAAAGAAAAAGAGAAAGAAATAAAAAGAAACAAAGAGATCATGTGACTCTTATGGAGAGTAATGAGCTCACATAGAAAGAGTATGATGAATAAAAGTTATTGAGGGTTGACAAACATAGTTTTGGTCATCGTTGCAATTAATAGGAAGTAATAAAGAAAGAGAGGTCTTCACATATAAATATACTATCTTCGACATCTCTTATGATTGTGAGCACTCGTTAAAATATGACATGCTAAAGAGTTGACATTGGACAAGGAAGACAACATAATGGGTTATGTTTTCTTACATCTGAGATAAATTATATTGTCTTGGATCCTCCAACATGTTGAGCTTGCCTTTATCCCTCATGCTAGACAATTCATTGCACCAAGTAGAGATACTACTTGTGCTTCCAAATACCCTTAAACCAGTTTTGCCATAAGAGTCCACCATACCTACCTATGAATTGAGTAAGATCCATCAAGTAAGTTGTCATCAGTGCAAGCAATAAAAATTGCTCTCTAAATATGTATGATTGATTGGTGTGGAGGAAATAAGATTTATACAATCGTGTGATATGGAAGTAATAAAAGTGACAGACTGCATAATAAAGGTCCATATCACAAGTGGCAATATAAAGTGATGTTCTTTCACATTAGAATTTTGTGCATCCAACCATAAAAGCGCATGACAACCTCTGCTTCCCTCTGTGTAGGGCCTATCTTTTACTTTTATCTCCTACACTACAATAGAGTCATGGTGATCCTCACCCTTCCCTTTTACATTTTATCCTTTGGCAAGCACAATATGTTGGAAAGATCCCGGTATATATGGCTAATTGGATATGAGTTTTCATGAACTATTACTGTTGACATTACCCTTGAGGTAAAACGTTGGGAGGCAAAAACTATAAGCCCCTATCTTCCTCTGTGTCCGATTAAAACTCCATACCCATAAGTATTGTGTGAGTGTCAGCAATTGTGAAAGATTATATGATAGTTGAGTATGTGTGTAACATCCCAAATTTTCAATTTGGAATGTTATACATTAGATCATAAATGCATATCATATTTTATTTTGCATTTTGGTTTATCCTAGAAATTCTACGCAACTCAAGGACCCACGGAGAGAGTTGGGGATTTCGTTATTTTCATATTTGAGTTTTCTCAAATTTTGAGAATAGGATCATTTGATTTTGTTTATTTTATCATCAATTATTTCTATTACAAAAATATGAGAGAGAGAATAAAATGACTTTCCCAAAATAAAGAAATATTGAGGATTTAATAATAAAATAAATAAGTTTTTATTTCGGAGTTTTCGGTGTTTTATTTGAATTTAGGAAAAATGTGCGTTTTCCAAAATTGCATTTAGGTCCCAAATAAATGTTCACCCTGTGCGGCTTGATTTTAGAAGCCCATGAAAATTTACTTCGGAATTTTTGGAGTCCGTTTAGTATTTCTTTTTATTTCTCTTCTGCGCGTCATATTTTAAAAAAAATTAACCGACCTACGGGCCGTGTCCGGCTAGGACTCCGGCCCGAGGTGGCTTTATAAGCCGGCCCAGCCCCAGGGGAAACCCTAGCCCCGAGCCGCCCCAGCCGCTGACCCCGCCGCCGCCGCCGCCCCGCCGCGCAGCTCGCCGCCACCGCGCCGCCCGCCGTCACCGCCCACGCGCCGCCCCCGCCGTAGCCGCCGCACCGCCCGCACGCTCGCCGAGGTTCGCCATTGCCTCGAAATCCATGCCCGGTTTTTTAGAAAACCGATCGGTTTTCCGTTGGTTTTTTTAGATTCGGTTTTTTTAAATAGATCGGTTTTCCGGTTTATTTAAATTGTGAGCGTTCGTCCGTTCGTTCATTCTAGTGAACGTTCGTCGTTTCTCTTTTTCTCGGATTAAATCCGCGATTTTTCTGATCACGATTCCTGATCCGATTTTCGTTTTAGTATAACTTTTCGCTCGTGTATCGGAATCAGGCGATTCAAGCGCCTGGAGTTTCGTCTCGAAACCCTCTATAATTTTAACCAACTTAAACAAGATTTTGCTACTATAAAATTTGCCCTAGATCCAGATTAGTAGAATGAAGTTGTTTTCTTTCGCCGTTTGACTTTCGTTGCTTCGTTCGATTTGATTCTTTTGCCAACCGGAGTTCTTAAGTTGAACCTTCTGGTTAGATCTCTTATTTGAGTTTTACCTGTGCATTAGATGAGTACTTATTGTATGCTTGTTTGTTTGTCTGCGATAGAATACCCGGAGTGCGCCGCTTGTTACTTCAAATCTATAGGTTTCGTGGATCATCAGCAAGGCAAGTAACACTTTGATCATACCTTTTCTAATACCCAGTTTTATTGCATTAGATCAATCCTCACACATTGCATGATTAGGATCTAATTAAATTGTGGGATGGGAAGTAGATGAGGTAGTACCTATTACCTGTTTATTATCAAACCTTTGGGAGTTACTTCTACGTTTGCTTATTATGCCATGCTATGCTAGTAGACGTGGATTGGGTGAGTGATATCCATGACAGATGTGAGTTTGTTAATTAATGGTTTATCTAAGGTGGCAACTTAAATACACATCTGGGTGGATTGAGGCACCTGGATATTCCAGGACTTGCCTGTTTTCTTTTGGACCGCCACCCAGGCTCAAAGGGATCATGAGACTATTCATACTAGAAACTTCCGTGTGCAGCCACAAGCTATTATGGGCTCTAGCATAGTTGACTAAGTCGTGCGAACTCTTACAATGGTAGACTAGCAGATGTAGGGGGTGTAGGTGGTACGGTCTACCCGATCGTAAGGTGCTAGTGCTTCTGAAAGACTATGTCTCGGTCATCCGTCTTCTCAAACACCATGTAGTGCGAGAAACCAAACGGAGGCGATCGAGTCTTGTGGGGAAAAGTGCGCAAACCTCTGCAGAGTGTAATAAACTAATCATGATTAGCCGTGTCCCCGGTTATGGACATCTTGAGTATCTAGTACTTGGATTATCATGTGAATCTCAACATGTTACTCTAAATTAATTTTGTTGGGTTATGATGATGTTTAATTGGGATTGAGAATGCTGTCAACCATTCTCAATGTTTAACAACTACCATGATAGTTAAATAAATCTATTCCTTTGAGGTAGGGAAAAATTGGCTTTACGCAAAATTGTAACCATAGAGCTTTCCACCAGCCAAATATGCATATAGTATAGCTGTTTCATTCCATTACTCTCTATGTGTTACCTTGCCAGCATATTCCATGTGCTGACCCGTTTCGGGCTGCAACGTTAATGTTGCAGACTTTTCAGACGACGATTAAGGAGTTTTTAGGTCGTGGTTCTATACTCAGTGATGCCGTTGGAGTTGATGGACTCACTTATCTTCCAATCCTTCCGCTGTTATCGTTATTAGATGGCCTTAAGCCATATTTATTGTAATAAGTTCTCTTTTGAGACACTCGATGTAATACGTGTGTGATTGCTACTCTGTTATAAATCCTCTGAGTACTGTGTGGTGTCAGCATTATTGATCCAGGGATGACACCGGAGCATAGAGATCAGACTGTTTGAGGTCTGGTCGCTACAATGTGGACTTGTTGAAAAGCTCTTATATATTGACTCTTTCATATGTTATGATAAATTGCAATTGCTTCAATGACTGACATTATAGTTTGTTAGTTTTCAATGAAGTTTACGATTCATACTTGATATTGTGATTGAATTATTACTCTAGCATAAGAAATCATATGATAATAATTATATAAGTTGTTGTTCTAAGAATGATCATGATGCCCTCATGTCCGTATTTTATTTTTATTGACACCTTCATCTCTAAACATGTGGACATATTTTTTGATTTCGGCTTTTCGCTTGAGGACAAGCGAGGTCTAAGCCTGGGGGAGTTGATACGTCCATTTTGCATCATGCTTTTATACCAATATTTATTGCATTATGGGTTGTTATTACACATTATGTCACAATACTTATGCCTATTCTCTCTTATTTTACAAGGTTTACATAAAGAGCGAGAATGCCGGCAGCTGGGATTCTGGCTGGAAAAGGAGCAAATATTAGAGACCTATTCTGCACAGCTCCAAAAGTCCTGAAACTTCACGGATGATGTTTTCCAAATATATAAAAAACATTGAGCGCAAGAACTTCACCAGGGGGCCACACCCTGCCCACGAGGGTGGGGGGCGCGCCCCCTACCTCGTGGGCCCCCTGGTGGCCCTCCGGTGACCATCTTCTGCTATATGGACTCTTTCGATGGGAAAAAATCATAAGCCATCTTCTTGGACGAAACTCCGCCGCCACGAGGCGGAACCAATCTAGGGTTCTGGCGGGGCTGTTCTGTCGAGGAAACTCCCCCCCCCCGGAGGGGGAAATCATCGCCATCGTCATCACCAACGCTCCTCTCATCGAGAGAGGGCAATCTCCATCAACATCTTCATTAGCACCATCTCATCTCAAAACCCTAGTTCATCTCTTGTATCCAATTCTTGTCTCCAAGTCTGGGATTGGTGCTAGTAGGTTGCTAGTAGTGTTAATTACTCCTTGTAGTTGATGCTAGTTGGTTTAATTGGTGGAAGATCATATGTTCAAATCCTATATGCATATTAATACCCCTCTGATTATGAACATGTTTATGCTTTGTGAGTAGTTACTTTTGTTCCCGAGGACATGGGAGAAGTCTTGCTATTAGTAGTCATGCGAATTTGGTATTCATTCGATATTTTGATGAGATGTATGTTGTCTCTCCTCTAGTGGTGTTCTGTGAACGTCGACTACATGACACTTCACTATTGTTCGGGCCTAGAGGAAGGCATTGGGAAGTAATAAGTAGATGATGGGTTGCTAGAGTGCCAGAAGCTTAAACCCTAGTTTATGCGTTGCTTCGTAAGGGGCTGATTTGGATCCATATGTTTCATGCTATGGTTAGGTTTACCTTAATACTTCCGTTGTAGTTGCGGATGCTTGCAATAGAGGTTAATCATAAGTGGGATGCTTGTCCAAGTAAGGACAGCACCCAAGCACCAGTCCACCCACATATCAAATTATCAAAGAACCGAACGCGAATCATTTGAGCGTGATGAAAACTAGCTTGACGATATTCCCATGTGTCCTCAGGAGCGCTTTACATCATATAAGAGTTTGTCCAGGCTTGTCCTTTGCTAAAAAAAGGATTGGGCCACCTTGCTGCACCTTATTTACTTTTGTTACTTTTGCTCGTTACAAATTATCCTATCACAAAACTATTTGTTACCACTTATTTCAGTACTTGCAGAGAATACCTTGCTGGAAACCGCTTATCATTTCCTTCTGCTCCTCGTTGGGTTCGACACTCTTACTTATCGAAAGGACTATGATACATCCCCTATACTTGTGGGTTATCACGCTTTGCTTTATATAAGAGGTTGTCCAGGCTTGTCCTTTGCTACAAAAAGGATTGGTCCACCTTGTTACACCTTAGTTACTTTATTTACTTGTTACCCATTATGATTTATCTTATCACAAAACTATCTGTTACCGATAATTTCAGTGCATGCATAGAATACCTTGCTGAAACCACTTCTCATTTCCTTCTATTCCTCGTTGGGTTCGACACTCTTACTTATCGAAAGGACTGTGATAGATCCCCAATACAGTTGTTGGCTCATATTTGTCTTTCCACTCAATCTCTCCACAGACAGATTATGCAAAAAAGGAACATTTTCCTGACATTGATAATGCCAGGGCCCAACTATCCGGGGAAGAATATGAATGTGTACATGCAGCCGCTGAAGGGCGAATTGCAAGAAGCCTGGGATAATGGGTTCAAGACATACGACGCCTATAGCAAATGGAACTTCATAATGTGTGTCTGGTACATGTACTTGACGCTTGACTTGCCGGCGTATGCGCTATTCGTTGGCTGGTGTGTGCATGGAAGGTTCCCATGCCCCACATGCAAGGGAGCTCTTGAGTTTCATTGGCTTTAGGCCGGTAGCAAGTTTTCTTGCTTCGACATGCATAGACAGTTCCTGGATCCTTGCCATAAGTTCAGGAAAGACAAGAAGAACTTCATCAAAGGTAGAGTTGTCAAAAACTCTGCACGACCTGCGTTGACAGGCAAGGAGACCCTGGATCAGTTAAACGCTCTCGAGCCAGATCCAAAGCGTCCAGGGTATTTCAAGGGGTATAATTTGAAACATGCCTGGACTCACAAGACATGCTTGTGGGATCTACCTTACTTCAAAGACCTCCTTTACCCACACAACATCAACGTGACGCACACTGAAAAGAGTATCGCCGAGGCACTTTTTGGTACATTGTTCGGCATAGAGGGGAAGTCAAAGAATAATACTAAGGCTAGAGTCGATCTAGAGGCGCTATGTGATAGACCATTACAAAACATGAAAGAACCGAAAGCAAAGTAGAACTCGATGAAGCCAAAGGCATGGTTCAATCTTGGAAGGCTAGCTATGAGGGAAATTATCTTGTGGGTGCAAAAGCAGTTGATGTTCCCCGATGGGTATGCAGCAAATCTAAGAGGGGAGCGAGTCTTGATAAATTGAAGATATTTGGTCTCAAGAGTCATGATTGGCACATATGGATTGAGCGGGTAATGCCGGTGATGTTGCGTGGCTTCATCCCTGAGGATGAATGGCTAGTACTAGCAGAGCTGAGCTATTTCTTCCGTGTTCTTTGTGCGAAAGAACTATCGCCTGGCCTTCTAGAATAAATGGAAGAGTTGGCGCCAGAGTTGATCTGCAAGTTAGAGAAGATATTTAATCCAATGCAACACTTTATTTGGCATCTCCCAACTGAGGCAAGATTGGGGGGCGTGCAAAATCGTTGGTGCTACGCAACTGAGAGGATGCAGAAGACGCTACAAGCAAAATGTAAAAATAAACATAGAATTGAAGCATCGATGGCTGAGGCATTCATTACTCAGGAGGCGGCAAACTTCGTGACAGCACACTACGAACCAAAAATCATAATTTGCATAATCCAAAGCCTCGGTACAATGCTGACGACCCTAAAAAGGGTGGATCCAACCTTAGCCTATTCAAAGGGGATCTCGCACCAGCCGGTGCTTCTAATTCCTTAATGTTGGATTTCAAAGAATGGCAGATCATTTCGTTGTATATCTTCACCAACCTAATAGAAGTGTGGCCGTACATCGAGTAAGTTCTCGGTACATTGTTTCGCAACTTCTAATTCCTTTGAACTGCTCTTATTCCCGGATAAATTTGATACAATCGATATGTCGCCAAATTCTCGTATGGAGCGGTGATCCAAAAGGATTTCGTCGAAGAGTATGAGTTTCTGGCAAAGCATGGAGGCAGTTATCCCGGTTTCAACTCTTTGTTCAAAGAAACGGTAATTTCCATTAGACCATTTCATTTATTCGTCTAATTTGTGGCTAATGCAACAATCCCTTTCGTATTAAACTTGTAGGCTAATTCGGAGTTTATGGATGGACAAGTCGCTAATTGTTTTGACTTTATGGTTCGTTCATTTGAAAAATACGACATCAACGGGTATCGCTTTCATACCAATGGCAAAGAGCTATCTATGTCCGACCGAAAGTCTACAAATTTTTGTGTCTCTACTATCGGCGAAGGAGATACCGAGTATTATGGCAGAGTTGAAGCAATTTATGAACTTCAATACTATGGTGCAAACCCACCAAACGTCGTAGTCTTCAAATGTTATTGGTTCCAACCGAAGGAGACTAGAAGGACTCATGAACATATAGGGCTAGTGGAAATCAAACAAAGCACCCATTTGGATGTTCCCGATGTCTATATTAAGGCTCAACAGGCAACCCAAGTTTTCTATCTACCGTGGGCCTGTCAAAGTGATCCAATCTCAATGGTTGGGATGTCGTTTATGAAGTGCCGCCATGTGTTAGACCACCTCCCCCCCCCAATGAAGAGGATTATGAACCTCACATTAACCCAGACATATATGAAGGAGAATTCTTCCAAGAAACATGTATTTCCAAAAAAAGTTCCAAGAACCGCTCTACTTCACCCTAGAACATTGAAGTAGACAACGAAAGTGAACCCGACTTCACCCCTGAGCCAGAACAAGAAGAGCCTGAACTACAAGAGCTTACTGTTGCGAATGACCTGTCAATGCTTGACCGATTACATAAAGGTGGCCTTCCACATGATGATGCATTTATTAATGATGATGATGAGCACGTCATTACTAATAGTGATGATGATGATGCATTTATTGAACCCGGAGCATTTATTGAACCCAATGATCCAGATTATTATTAGGTATTCAATTTTTTATGTTGTACTTGATTTCTATAGTTACTTGTATGATTGTATGATTTATATAGTTACTTGTATAATTTTATTACTTTGTCTGATTGTTTCTTATACATAGTGCCATGGTTTTGATGTCCGTCCCCGTTGGCCCTCTCCCGCTTTATGATTCAGATGTGGTAAATTCTCTTTTATAACTATTTGTTGCATTTCCCATTTATGACAATTATGAACATCAAGTTGACATAGAGATATTTTAATCTAGGAGGTATGTGAACCGGAATTTGAAACCGACCCTCTTGTCGAGAAGTTAAATTTAGTTGAAAAAGAAAATGGGTATTTGAAAGAAAAAATTAAAAGAATTGAAGAAGAGAAGATGACATTGGAGTTATATGTTGCCGATGTCGTCGATGATCACAACATGAAGATGAATGCAATGCGCTTGAAGCTGGATGCAATGCGCCTGAAGCTTAAGAAGATTAGAAAATATGCCATTGATAATGAGGCTTGGTATCTGTAGGATCGAAAGTATGTCCAGAGGGGGGTGATTAGACTACTTGACCAAATAAAAATCTAACCTTTTCCCAATATTAAGTCTTGGCAGATTTTAGCAACTTAGCACAATTCAAGTAATCAACCTACACATGCAATTATAAGAGTATAGCAGCGGAATGTAAAACAATTGCATATGAAGGTAAAGGGACGAGTTTGGAGGGAGCAAACGCAATGTAGACACGGAGATTTTTGGCGTGGTTCCAATAGGTGGTGCTATCATACATCCACGTTGATGGACACTTCAACCCACGAAGGGTAACGGTTGCGTGAGTCCACGGAGGGCTCCACCCACGAAGGGTCCATGAAGAAGCAACCTTGTCTATCCCACCATGGCCATTGCCCACGAAGGACTTGCCTCACTAGGGTAGATATTCGCGAAGTAGGCGATCTCCTTGCCCGTACAAACTCCTTGGTTCAACTCCACAATCTTGACGGAGGCTCCCAAGTGACACCTAACCAATCTAGGAGACACCACTCTCCAGAAGGTAATAGATGGTGTATTGATGATGAACTCCTTGCTCTTGTGCTTCAAATGATAGTCTCCCCAACACCCAGCTCTCTCTCATAGGATAGGATTTGGTAGAAAGATGATTTGAGTGCCAAGCAACTTGGGAAAGGCTAGAGATCAAGATTTATGTGGTTGGAATGGAATATCTTGACCTCAACACAAGTGTAGGTGGTTCTCTCTCAGAAAGTGTGTGTTGGAAGTGTAGGCATATTCTGATGGCTCTCTCTTTCAATGAAGAGTGGGTGGAGGGGTATATATAGCCTCCACACAAAATCTAACCGTTACACACAAATCATCAAACTCGGTGGGACCGAATCGTGAAACTCAGTCAGACCGATTTGGTTCATAATGTGACTGTTAGGCATTTCGGAGGGACCGATTCCATTAGGGTTAGGGCATAACATAATCTCAATGCGACTGATTACACAAACTCGGTGGGACCGATTTTGGTAATAGACAAACAGAGAGTTGGTCAGGCAAACTCGATGGGACCGATTCGCTCATCTCGGTTAGACCGAAACGTTATGAAAGGGAAAGAGAGAGTTTGCATTGCAATCTCGATGGGACCGATCGCTCATCTCGGTTAGACCGAAATGTTACAAAGGGAAACAGAGATTTTGCAATCCCATCTCGGTGAGACCGATATCCCTATCGGTAAGAATGAAGTGACTAGGGTTTCAGGCAGTGGCTATGTCAAGTGAACTCGGTGGCGCCGGATAGAAGATTTCGGTGCGGCCGAGTTTGAGTTTTTGTTTGGGACATATGTGGATATGAGAAAGTAGTTGAGGGTTTTTGGAGCATATCACTAAGCATTTTGAGCAAGTAACTCATTAAGCAACACCTCACCCCCTTTTAATAGTATTGACTTTTCCTATGGACTCAATGTGATCTTGGATCACTAAAAGTAAAATGTAGAGTCTTGTACTTTGAGCTTGAGCCAATCTTTTTTCCTTAGCATTTTGAGGGGTCCACTTTCTAATCCATGACATGCCAATCATTGAGCTTTCCTGAAATATTTATCTTCAAATAGCATTAGCTCAATGAGATATGTGTTGTTAGGAATTATCAAAACCACCCAGGGATAGTTGCACTTTCAATCTCCCCCTTTTTGGTAATTGATGACAACATATGGATCAAAGCTTCAACAAATGATAATAAGATTGAAATACATCATTGCTTTGAGAAGTATGTGATAAGCAAGAGCTCCCCCTAAATTTGTGCATTATTTAAAATTTTCTTTTGAATGCAAATGCACAATCGATTAGGTTCATGGGTTACTCTTCCATGTCACATACATCTTGGTGGAGCGCTCAAAATGATAGAAATTAAAAGCATGCACTCATCACCAAGCAAGTGAATGATCATATATGAGACGTAAAAGATAGCATCATTCGACAAGAATTAAGGTAGCATATGATCAACCACATGATCACATAAGTATCTCACAAGGACATAATAAAAAAGTTCAACCAAAAGCAAGAGAGATAAAAAGCAAGACACTCTCTCGAAGCCTGTGGTCTATACATATTTCTCCCCCTTTGGCAACAAGTTACCAAAAAGTTTGAAAATGCATAGTGTTATACATCTCTCAGGCTTGGTCTTTGGGAGGTGGTGTAGAGAGAACTCCAAGGACGAAGGATCCGATGATGTAGTTAGAGCTGGTGGAGGTGGAGTGGGTGCTGGAGGTGGCACTGGAGCTGTAGTTGCTGGTGTTGACACTGTAGCTCTAGTATATGAAACTGGCACTGCAGTAGATCTTGGACCTCGTGGCACATGCTGAAAAGCATCAGTAGTTGCCTTTACTCTCCTTTCCTCTGCTTCCTCCTGAAGCTGCTCAACTGCAGTCTGAATCTCAGTCACCTTCAGATCAAGATCATAGAATTTTGTCTCCACAATCCTCTCCAGGCTCTCCTGATTCTGAGTCAGGGTGGCCAAGCCCTTCTCAATCCTCAGTGTAGCTTGAATCAGATAGCCTAATTGATATTGCTTGCTCTTTAGGAAAACTTGAGATGCCTCTTCAACACTGGGCATCTTGGCAGCTTTCTCAGCCTTTGCCTTGGCTCTCTTCTCCTGGACTTGAGCTGATGATGGTTCCTCCTCATTCATCAAAACAGTGTTGTCTTCAAATTCAGGATGTAAGGGTAGATGCTCCTTGTCCAGCAAATAAATTCCTATGCCCATCTTAGAATTGATGAGCTCCTCAATATGTGGAGCATACCCACAACTTCTCTTTTGATCAGCAGCAGTCATCTTGATCATTTCTACAATCAAGCTCATAACTTTGAACTTCTGAGGGACATCAAAAATTTGCAGCATGTTGATGGAGTGTCCTCTGATCATCTTGTGGTCTCCTGACTTGGGTAGCAATGTGTGCCTTAAGATCCAGTTAATAGTAGGCAAACAAAACAACAAGAAGTGTACAGATCCAAGCTTATGTGTTTCCAAAGCCTTATCAAGGATCTCTTTGTACATGTTTGCCATGGAGTTGTGGTCTTTCTTCTTGGTGGCATACACATCCAAGTCATCTTCATTTTCTTCGGGGGCATTGATTAGCTTGGCTCACTCCTCAACTGTGGCTTGGTACCTGGTACCCTCAGACTGTCAGGACCCCGACTCAATGTCACATCGATCTAGCCTGTAACACCTCATATCACTTTGCGGCCTCACGCACGGTATTCCCACGGGTGTCGACTTACCTTTGCCCGGGACCGTTTGCGCCTTTTGGCTCACGTATATGATGATGTCGCTAGCATCCATATGATAAGGAGCCCGGGCTGACATGGCTAGTCGTAAACCCAAAGTGGCACTAACTTACAGGGACAGGCATCCATGACCCAGCATCGAACGTGTCGGTCATCAGCGAGTGAATCCAGGTTGTAGCACTGGGCTAACAGGACTCCGGTGAACCGGGCTGTAGCGGGCTAACAGGACTCCGGTATTCATCGCGTGACATTTCCCCGAAGGGACAGACACAGGATCGAAGAAGGACACATGCCGGCCAGCCTAAGTGTTCCGGAGCAGTAGCAAGCTACCAGGGCTCAGTGGAAGCACTAGGAGACATTTCCCGGTAAGAGAGACTACTAAGGATAAACAACTAGATAGTCAGATCCCACACATAGCAATACACATTACACGTACGCATAACATGCAAGTATGTGCTGTACAACATGGCATCACAGCATAACTCAACAACTCATATAGATAAAGGCTCAGAAGAGCCATCATAGCATTTATTACAAACAGGGGTCACATGACCCAACATTCAGAGCAATCAAGCAACAAACGGAAGCATTACATGTCTGAGTACAGACATCTATAAATGAAAAAGGCTGAAAGCCTGACTATCTACAACGTCCGATCAAGATCGTAGCTGAGGTACAAGCTACTTGTCGAAGTCCATGAGAACACTAGTAAGACCGAAGTCTCCGCTGCAAAAACATAAATAAAGCAACATGAGTACAAAGGTACTCAGCAAGACTTACATCAGATCCTATCATACATGCATTGTATCAAGAGAGTAATGTGGAGTTTAGTTGCAGCAAGCCAGCTTTGACTCTGTGGCTAACCTGTTCTACGACTACCAGAACTTCTTTGAGGTGATATGGCGCACACGAGTCCACTAATCACCACACAATACACTACTATGGATTCATCCCCGTCTCCCTACGAGAAGGCCATCCATAGCACTCACACTTGTCTTGAGCATTTTATAGTATCCACTTCAAGTTGTCTATGTACCATGTAAGCATCCAAGAAGTCCATAACCGCGGACCCGGCTATTCGAATAGATCATGTTAACCCTGCAGGGGTGTACTTCTTCACACACGCTCTCGCCACTTACCGCCATGTACACGTCATGTATCTCGGCAACCTTCAAGCGGAAGCCTGGCGAGGGTGTCGGCCACGACCTGACTAACCACACAAGACTCTAGTCCAGGTTTATCGCCTATTCGGGTTCCATCCGTAAGGAGATCCGGCCGGGGTGTCGCTCACGGCCCCAAACGATGTGAGCAGGGTTCCCAAGCCCACCATCCGGGTGCCACTTGGTACACCGTGCCACCTGTGCCTAGTCTGTCCCAAGCCCACCCTGCCGGGTGCCACTTGGTAGAATAATAGCACTACCTACAAACACCAGAAACTAGTTGCGACTCCTGGACAGAGATCAAGTTGGTTAATAAGCGAGAGGGGTCGAGTTACCGGAACCCAATGTGTGGTAGTATCGAGTCATTGGACAACATACATAGAACTCAGTGCTTAAGGACGGTTCCAATGAGACAACCCACCATGTACTCCTACATGGCCTCTCACCGCTACCTTTACTAAATCGTGTTCACACACTTCACTCTCAGCATCAGAACATATCATAACACTCCAATTCATTCCCAATGAATCAGACCTGACACAACTCTAAGCAATAGCAGGCATAGCATGGTAGGAACACAACATGGCTCAATCAACTCCTACACATGCTAGTGGGTTTCAACTATTTACTGTGGCAATGACAGGTCATGCAGAGGAATGGGTTCAACTACCGCAGCACAAAGTAGCAGATGAATCGTTGTTGTCCTAATGCAATAACTGAGAGCAGGGCGAGAGAGTAGGATTTTATCGGAATGAACAAGGGGGTTTGCTTGCCTGGTAGATCAACAAGGGAGGCACTGCTTCATAGACAGGCACTCTGGAACGGACTCCGGAGCAGGACCTATCGAGAAGGAACAGTGTCGGCAATCAATACACAAACATATGCAACAATATGATGCATGAACATGGCATGAAGATGTGATGCTGTTTGAGCTAATGCAACTAGTACTCATTTGGTTTGAAGTCCATTTGAACCATAAGCTCAAATGCAATTCTAAATTAAGTCTCTTAATATGCCATAATGTGTTTACTCATATTCAGCATGTATAAGTTGGTTTGTCATGCATGAAACTAGTACAGATGGAAAGGTTGCATTTTTCTGATAATTTTTCATATATAAATTATTTCAATCTGAGCTACGGTTGAATTTCTATGAATTTTTGAAGTTTAAATTATTTTCTGGAATTTCCTGAATTAAAATAATTCCAGAAAATAAATAATTGCGTCAGCATTGAGTAAGCATGACGTCAGCAAGTCAACTGCGGCTGACTGGGTCAAACCTGACGTGTGGGGTCCACACGTCAGTGTCATAGTTAGTTAACAGGGGGTTATTTGCTTAATTAAAGGATTAGGGGGGGTCGGGGCCCACTGGTCAGTGTTAGTGGCTAATTAGGTTTAGTTAATATTTAACTAAAATTAGCAGGGCCTGGCCCCACTAGTCAGCGACCCTGGGGGGGTCAAACCCCAGGTCAAACAAGTCAAACCCGCCGGCGGTTAGTCGCCGGCGAGATCCGCGGCGTACTTGTGCCCCGGGTTTCCTCTGTGGTGCTCCAAATGGCGCGCGGCTAGGCGCGTTGGAGAGCCAGCTCGATGGCGCGTCGGGCGGTGGCCGTGGCTGGGCCTGGGGTGGCCGGAGTCGACGGCGGCGAGCTCGGCTGCGGCTGCCGGAGTTCGGTCGTGCACGAGAGCGCGTTTGGAGCGCGAAAACGGGAGAAGCAAAGCACTAGGGATGCTCTACGTGGCCCTACGAGCTGGTTGGACTCGCCGGGGTGACCAAATGGTCACCGGAGCTGCGTCGACGGCGAGCTCGGCGGCGGCGAAAGTTCGGCCATGGTGGGAACGACAGCCAGAGGGCGAGCGCGACCAGGGAAGAGAGGGGAGAAGAAGCAGGGCTCACAGAGGACTTGCAGGCTGCTCGTTGTGGCCGGGGACGCGCTGGAGACGACGAGGCGGCGATGGCGATCTGCGGCGGCCGGAGGTGAAGACGATGGCGATGGCGGCGTTCCAGGGCGTCCGGCGCCGTGCGTCTCGTCGAGGAGGCGTAGCCCACAGTGGCGGAGCGCGTGGACACGACGGAGGGACGAGGGGGAGGCGGTGGCCGCGGCAACGGCGAACGGCGGCGATGACAGCGTTCGGTGCGTGCGAGAGAGGGTGACAGAGGAGAGGACGAGGGCGAGGGAGAGTGCGAGAGAGGTCGGGGTAGCTGCGTGGCGTCTCCGGGGCATCCAGACGAGGAGGGGAGAGGGCAGGCAGGCAGAGAGGGAGGTGGCGTGGCGCGGCGGAGCGCGCGCGCGTCGGGCACGCGCCCGTCCTCCTGTCGGGGAGGAAGACGACAGAGGAGGGGGCCAGGTGGGCTGGGCTGGCCAGCTGGGCCGGCCAGGCCGCACAGTGCTGGGCCAGCACAGGAGCTAAGCGCCAGGTAAGTATCCCTTTTTATTTCTTTTCTATTTTTCTGACATATGTTTTGATTTAATTAAAATACTAAATCATTTTATTACCTTATGCCAATTTTTGCAGGAGCTAACTATATTATTCCAGAGCTCCTTAATAAATGGCATAGTTTTTGGACCATATTTTATATATATAACAATATATATCCAAGGCAAATAATTATCGGATTAATCCAAATGGCCAAAATTAAATATCCATGAGCTCCTAAAATATTTGTTTGAATTTTACCTCTGACCAATATTTTCAGAGAGCAACATGAACATTTCCTTGGACCTTTTTGGAACAATTTTTATTTGGGTCATTTTCAGAGATGATTCTGAGGGTTTCACAAATCCTCATTTCAAATTAAATGGAATTTAAACATGATGCACAAATGACTAGCTAGTCTAGGTCATACCAGACTAGGGATGTGACAACTCGCCCCCACTTGAAAGAATCTCGTCCCGAGATTCAGGGGTCGACGGAAAGAAAGCGGGGTACTCCAGTCGAAGACGATCTTCTCGCTCCCAAGTAGCTTCTCTCTCGGAATGATGAGACCACTGAACTTTGAGAAACTTGATGTTCTGACGTCGAGTGACACGCTCTGCTTGATCAAGAATGCGAACCGGGTACTCTCGGTATGTGAGGTTATCTTGGAGATCAAGCGTTTCGTGGTCCACTCCGCGGATGGGATCCGAGAAGCAACGCCTGAGTTGAGAGACGTGGAAGACATCATGAACTCGAGAAAGATGTGGGGGTAGTTCCAACTGGTAGGCAACCTCTCCTCGTTTAGCGAGAATGCGAAAGGGACCAATGTAACGAGGAGCCAACTTGCCCTTGATACCGAAACGATGGGTGCCCTTCAAGGGAGTAACCCGAAGGTAAGCTTTGTCGCCAACTTCATAAGTCATATCCTTATGATGACGATCATACTGGCTCTTTTGACGAGACTGGGCTGTTTTCAAATTCTCATGAATGATGCGAACTTGCTCTTCTGCCTCCTGGATCATGTCCGGTCCAAAGAATTGTCTTTCACCGGTTTCTGACCAGTTCAAAGGTGTTCGACATCTTCGTCCATAGAGAACTTCAAAAGGAGCTTTCTTGAGACTGGATTGATAGCTATTGTTATAAGCAAACTTGGCAAAAGGAAGACATTTCTCCCAATCCATACCGAATGAGATAACGCAAGCTCTAAGCATGTCTTCGAGAATTTGGTTGACCCGTTCCACCTGACCACTCGACTGAGGGTGGAAAGCGGTACTGAAGGAAAGATGGGTTCCCATGGCAGTTTGGAAACTCTCCCAGAAATGAGAAGTGAAAAGACTGCCACGGTCTGAATTGATCTCTAGTGGAACACCATGAAGTGATACTATTCGAGAAATATATAAGTCAGCGAGCTGACTAGCAGTGATACTCTCTCGAACAGGTAGGAAGTGCGCCACTTTGGAGAGACGATCAATGACTACGAAGATAGCATTATTCCCTCTCTTGGTCCTGGGAAAGCCGGTGATGAAGTCCATACCAACTTTATCCCATTTCCATTCAGGAATAGCTAAAGGCTGAAGGGTGCCAGCAGGTCTTTGATGCTCTGCCTTAACGCGACGACAAACGTCACATTTAGCAATGAACTCAGCGATTTCTCTCTTCATCCTAGTCCACCAGAACCTCTGGCGTAGGTCCTGATACATCTTAGTACTACCGGGATGAATCGTGAGAGGAGATTCATGCGCCTCCTTAAGAATCAATTGTCACAGATGTTGCTTCTTGGGGACCACCAGGCGGTTCCCAAAGAAAACAACACCTCGATCATCCATAGAGAAACTACCAGCAATACCCTTGGCAATGTTTCTCTTGATCCGGGTAATCCCCGTATCATGCTTCTGGGCTTCTATGATAAGATCCACAAGGGTAGGTTTCGCCACCAAGGTAGAAAGGAATCCGTGAGGAGCGATGTGAAGGTTAAGCTTACAGAATTCCTCATGGAGAAGTGGTTGGCCTTGCTGCAACATGAGATTGTTGCAATAGGATTTACGGCTTAGAGCATCAGCCATGACATTGGCTTTGCCTGGGGTGTAGGTAATCCCTAGATCATAATCTGTGATTAACTCCAACCAACGTCTTTGCCTAAGGTTCAGGTCTGGTTGGGTGAAGATATACTTGAGACTCTGGTGATCGGTGTAGATCTCGCAACGTTTACCAAGGAGGTAATGTCGCCAGGTCTTGAGTGCATAGACTACGGCTGCAAGCTCTAGATCATGTGTAGGATAATTATCCTCATGTGGATGCAACTGTCGAGATGCATAGGCAATCACATGACGATCCTACATAAGAATGCAACCTAGTCCCTGTCGTGAGGCGTCGCAGTAGATAACAAAATCCTTTGTGAAATCCGGTGGCACAAGTATGGGAGCAGAAGTCAGGCGTCTTTTCAGTTCCTGAAAACTGTACTCACACTGTGGGGACCACTCAAACTTTTTATCTTTCTTGAGAAGTTCCGTGAGGGGTTTGGCTACTTTGGAGAAGTTTTCAACAAAGCGGCGACAATAGCTGGCTAGACCAAGGAAACTCCTAACTTGTTTAACGGTCTCAGGTGGAGTCCAATCGAGAACGGCCTTGACTCTCTCGGGATTGACAGCAATGCCCTTACCAGAGATTACGTGGCCTAGGTAGGTCACTTCTGGCAACCAAAATTCACACTTGGAGAACTTGGCATAAAGGCGGTGCTCTCTGAGTTTTTCTAACACAAGTCTAAGATGTTCGGCATGCTCTTCCTCGTTCTTCGAGTAAATAAGAATGTCATCGAGGTAAACCACGACAAACTTATCTAAGTACTCCATGAAGATCGAGTTCATCAAGCGGGAGAATGTGGCTGGAGCGTTGGTTAGACCAAAGGACATGACGATGTACTCGTACTGGCCATAACGAGTAACAAAGGCTGTCTTGGGAATGTCCCCGTTTCTGATCTTGATTTGGTGGTAGCCTAACCTTAAATCCATCTTGGAGAAGACTGAGGATCCAGCGAGCTGATCATACAGATCGTTGATCCTGGGGAGCGGATATTTGTTCTTTATCGTGACCAAATTAACGGGACGATAATCTACAACCATCCGGTCCGTACCATCCTTCTTCTTGACGAAGAGGACGGGGCAAGCCCAAGGAGAAGAACTAGGACGGATGAAACCTTTTTGCAAGGACTCATCAAGTTGTTTCTTAAGCTCGGCTAGTTCTAAGGGTGCCATCTTGTAAGGTCTCCTAGAGATTGGAGCTGTTCCTGGGATAAGATCTATGACGAACTCTACATCTCTGTCAGGTGGAACACCTGGCAGTTCCTCTGGAAAAACATCCAGAAAGTCACGAACTACCGGGATATCTTCAAGGTCTGGAAGAGGGCTGGCATTAAGAGAATAGAGCTGACGCTTTGCAACTCTAGTGGAGACGGTGACTATCTTGCCAGATGGGTGTGTAAGCTGAACAGATCTGGTGTAACAATCAATCTTGGCATGATGAGCTGTCATCCAGTCCATACCCAAGATGATGTTAATATCTGAGGACTTGAGGGCTACAAGTGATGCCAGAAATACAAGTCTATCAACAAGGATTTCGTTACCATGGCTTACACTAGAGGTTTGCCATTTGGATCCGGGAGTTTGAATGACTAGTGGAGAGGGCATATCACAAAATGACATGTTGTGCAAGTTAGCATAGCTCTCGGAAATGAAGGAGTGAGATGCTCCAGTATCGAACAGAACCGATGCTGGATGACAATTGACAAGGAGTGTACCAAGCACAACATCCGGATCATCATGAGCGTCTTTAGCTGAGACGTGATGCACACATCCACGTTTGGTGGGAGCTGACTTGACATTGATCATCTTGCGTGATGGCTTAACACAGCCAACAGTCTTCTCGGCCTGGGGTGGAGCATAACTAGCCTGAGAGCAGTCACGTGCATAGTGTCCTAGCTCTCCGCATGTGAAGCAAGTCCCTGAAGTTGGACGTGGACCCGCACTGACAAACGGTCTACCAGTAGGCCTGGGTGGAACATACGACTGAGCTGGGGGAGGCACCACATAGGGTGGCCTCGGTGTATAACCGGAAGGAAGAGCGGAGTTTGGAACCCAAATCCGGCGCTTCTGGGAACTAGAGCCAGAGGAAGATCCCAAATCACGGGTGTGCTTACGAGACTCCTCGTAAGTGAGTTGAGCTGTCTCTGCATTGATGGTCTTGTTCACAAGGGCCTGTAGTGTATCACAATGATGTAGGTGGAGATCACGACGCAACTTGGGGTTGAGATCCTTCCGGAACCTAGCCTGCTTCTTGGCGTCCGTGGACACCTCTTCTGTGGCATAGCGAGTGAGGTTCTCAAACTCTCTACTATAAGCATCAACAGCCATCTTACTCTGGGTGAAACTACAGAACTCTTCTCTCTTGCGATTGATGAGGGCTTCAGAATTGTGATGCTCGCGAAAAGCCTCAGTGAAATCTCTCCAGGTAGGATTCTGGCCAGCTGGAAGCATAGCCTCATAGTTCTGCCACCAAAGACTAGAAGGACCTTCCAGGTGGTATGTGGCATAGGTGACCTTGTCATCTTCAGCTACGTTCGCGGAACGCAGCTTATGAGTGATGCTACGGAGCCAGTCATCTGCATCGAGTGGCTCGATGGAATGATGAAAGGTAGGTGGGTGCAAGCGAATGAAGTCATGAATGGTCGCAGACTTATTGGACTGATGTGCGGTGTTCTCCTCGATACGTGCCAACAAGCGGTTAGACTCACGCTTGTTCCTCTCCATTTCTAACATGAACTGTGTCAACGAAGGCGGGTCGGGAGGATCCTCATCCCTACCATCTCCATGGTTCTGGCTACGAACAACAGAACTTCGCTTAGCTGATGACATCCTGAGAAACGAAACCAGGGACGGAGTCGGCATCAACTATAGACTGTAGAATGTAGGACAAGGAATTAGTATCTCTCGAACTCCTAGGGAAATTCCGGCAGCATAACGGCAGTAAAATGCTCAGAATGAGACATCCTACTAAAAATGGGGTGGTAACATACTCATCAGCATTACTCAAGGTTCTGAGATCATACTAAACAGACTACACCGGAAATACTCAAAACTGGGGTATGACTCTGATCAACCAATCCTATGGGACTACGGAGTAGTAACACGTGATCCTGATAGACGGAAGAGAAAGCCTAGTTCCTTAACCCCGTAGGAAAGATAGGACGACTCAGATCAGAAGGCCATGAGGTAAAGGAGTAAAAGGAGCCTTACGTTCCTTCCCACAATTAATTCCCTTACATAACTAAAGAATTTCTAGACTCAACTTCGACCAGTTTGGCTTGGTAATCCTACAGGCAGTCAGGCTCTGATACCAAGGCTGTCAGGACCCCGACTCAATGTCACATCGATCTAGCCTGTAACACCTCATATCACTTTGCGGCCTCACGCACGGTATTCCCACGGGTGTCGACTTACCTTTGCCCGGGACCGTTTGCGCCTTTTGGCTCACGTATATGATGATGTCGCTAGCATCCATATGATAAGGAGCCCGGGCTGACATGGCTAGTCAAAAACCCAAAGTGGCACTAACTTACAGGGACAGGCATCCATGACCCAGCATCGAACGTGTCGGTCATCAGCGAGTGAATCCAGGCTGTAGCACTAGGCTAACAGGACTCCGGTGAACCGGGCTGTAGCGGGCTAACAGGACTCCGGTATTCATCGTGTGACATTTCCCCGAAGGGACAAACACAGGATCGAAGAAGGACACATGCCGGCCAGCCTAAGTGTTCCGGAGCAGTAGCAAGCTACCAGGGCTCAGTGGAAGCACTAGGAGACATTTCCCGGTAAGAGAGACTACTAAGGATAAACAACTAGATAGTCAGATCCCACACATAGCAATACACATTACACGTACGCATAACATGCAAGTATGTGTTGTACAACATGGCATCACAGCATAACTCAACAACTCATATAGATAAAGGCTCAGAAGAGCCATCATAGCATTTATTACAAACAGGGGTCACATGACCCAACATTCAGAGCAATCAAGCAACAAGCGGAAGCATTACATGTCTGAGTACAGACATCTACAAATGAAAAAGGCTGAAGAGCCTGACTATCTACAACATCCGATCAAGATCGTAGCTGAGGTACAAACTACTCGTCGAAGTCCACGAGAACACTATTAAGACCGAAGTCTCCGCTGCAAAAACATAAATAAAGCAACATGAGTACAAAGGTACTCAGCAAGACTTACATCAGATCCTATCATACATGC
The DNA here is from genome assembly GCF_018294505.1 of Triticum aestivum. Lineage (NCBI taxonomy): Eukaryota > Viridiplantae > Streptophyta > Magnoliopsida > Poales > Poaceae > Triticum > Triticum aestivum. Next base: position 131,230,024 of record NC_057809.1, on the reverse strand, counting down.
ACTTGTATCAAGAGAGTAATGTGGAGTTTAGTTGCAGCAAGCCAGCTTTGACTCTGTGGCTAACCTGTTCTACGACTACCAGAACTTCTTTGAGGTGATATGGCGCACACGAGTCCACTAATCACCACACAATACACTACTATGGATTCATCCCCGTCTCCCTACGAGAAGGCCATCCATAGCACTCACACTTGTCTTGAGCTTTTTAGAGTATACACTTCAAGTTGTCTATGTACCATGTAGGCATCCAAGAAGTCCATAACCGCGGACCCGGCTATTCGAATAGATCATGTTAACCCTGCAGGGGTGTACTTCTTCACACACGCTCTCGCCACTTACCGCCATGTACACGTCATGTATCTCGGCAACCTTCAAGTGGAAGCCTGGCGAGGGTGTCGGCCACGACCTGACTAACCACACAAGACTCTAGCCCAGGTTTATCGCCTATTCGGGTTCCATCCGTAAGGAGATCCGGCCGGGGTGTCGCTCACGGCCCCAAACGATGTGAGCAGGGTTCCCAAGCCCACCATCCGGGTGCCACTTGGTACACCGTGCCACCTGTGCCTAGTCTGTCCCAAGCCCACCCTGCCGGGTGCCACTTGGTAGAATAATAGCACTACCTACAAACACCAGAAACTAGTTGCAACTCCTAGACAGAGATCAAGTTGGTTAATAAGCCGAGAGGGGTCGAGGTACCGGAACCCAATGTGTGGTAGTATCGAGTCATTGGACAACATACATAGAACTCAGTGCTTAAGGACGGTTCCAATGAGACAACCCACCATGTACTCCTACATGGCCTCTCACCGCTACCTTTACTAAATCGTGTTCACACACTTCACTCTCAGCATCAGAACATATCATAACCCTCCAATTCATTCCCAATGAATCAGACCTGACACACTCTAAGCAATAGCAGGCATAGCATGGTAGGAACACAACATGGCTCAATCAACTCCTACACATGCTAGTGGGTTTCAACTATTTACTGTGGCAATGACAGGTCATGCAGAGGAATGGGTTCAACTACCGCAGCACAAAGTAGCAGATGAATCGTTGTTGTCCTAATGCAATAACTGAGAGCAGGGGCGAGAGAGTAGGATTTTATCGGAATGAACAAGGGGGTTTGCTTGCCTGGTAGATCAACAAGGGAGGCACTGCTTCATAGACAGGCACTCTGGAACGGACTCCGGAGCAGGACCTATCGAGAAGGAACAGTGTCGGCAATCAATACACAAACATATGCAACAATATGATGCATGAACATGGCATGAAGATGTGATGCTGTTTGAGCTAATGCAACTAGTACTCATTTGGTTTGAAGTCCATTTGAACCATAAGCTCAAATGCAATTCTAAATTAAGTCTCTTAATATGCCATAATGTGTTTACTCATATTCAGCATGTATAAGTTGGTTTGTCATGCATGAAACTAGTACAGATGGAAAGGTTGCATTTTTCTGATAATTTTTCATATATAAATTATTTCAATCTGAGCTACGGTTGAATTTCTATGAATTTTTGAAGTTTAAATTATTTTCTGGAATTTCCTGAATTAAAATAATTCCAGAAAATAAATAATTGCGTCAGCATTGAGTAAGCATGACGTCAGCAAGTCAACTGCGGCTGACTGGGTCAAACCTGACGTGTGGGGTCCACACGTCAGTGTCATAGTTAGTTAACAGGGGGTTATTTGCTTAATTAAAGGATTAGGGGGGTCGGGGCCCACTGGTCAGTGTTAGTGGCTAATTAGGTTTAGTTAATATTTAACTAAAATTAGCAGGGCCTGGCCCCACTAGTCAGCGACCCTGGGGGGTCAAACCCTAGGTCAAACAAGTCAAACCCGCCGGCGGTTAGTCGCCGGCGAGATCTGCGGCGTACTTGTGCCCCGGGTTTCCTCTGTGGTGCTCCAAATGGCGCGCGGCTAGGCGCGTTGGAGAGCCAGCTCGATGGCGCGTCGGGCGGTGGCCGTGGCTGGGCCTGGGGTGGCCGGAGTCGACGGCGGCGAGCTCGGCTGTGGTTGCCGGAGTTCGGTCGTGCACGAGAGCGCGTTTGGAGCGCGAAAATGGGAGAAGCAAAGCACTAGGGATGCTCTACGTGGCCCTACGAGCTTGTTGGACTCGCCGGGGTGACCAAATGGTCACCGGAGCTGCGTCGACGGCGAGCTCGGCGGTGGCAAAGGTTCGGCCATGGTGGGAACGACAGCCAGAGGGCGAGCGCGACCAGGGAAGAGAGGGGAGAGAAAGCAGGGCTCACAGAGGACTTGCAGGCTGCTCGTTGTGGCCGGGGACGCGCTGGAGATGACGAGGCGGCGATGGCGATCTGCGGCGGCCGGAGGTGAAGATGATGGTGATGGCGGCGTTCAGGGCATCCGGCGCCGTGCGTCTCGTCGAGGAGGCGTAGCCCACAGTGGCGGAGCGCGTGGACACGACGGAGGGACGAGGGGGAGGCGGTGGCCGCGGCAACGGCGAACGGCGGCGATGACAGCGTTCGATGCGTGCAGAGAGGGTGACAGAGGAGAGGACGAGGGCGAGGGAGAGTGCGAGAGAGGTCGGGGTAGCTGCGTGGCGTCTCCGGGGCATCCAGACGAGGAGGGGAGAGGGCAGGCAGGCAGAGAGGGAGGTGGCGTGGCGCGGCGGAGCATGCGCGCGTCGGGCACGCACCCGTCCTCCTATCGGGGAGGAAGACGACAGAGGAGGGGGCCAGGTGGGCTGGGCTGGCCAGCTGGGCTGGCCAGGCCGCACAGTGCTGGGCCAGCACAGGAGCTAAGCGCCAGGTAAGTATCCCTTTTTATTTATTTTTCTATTTTTCTGACATATGTTTTGATTTAATTAAAATACTAAATCATTTTATTACCTTATACCAATTTTTGCAGGAGCTAACTATATTATTCCAGAGCTCCTTAATAAATGGCATAGTTTTTGGACCATATTTTATATATATAACAATATATATCCAAGGCAAATAATTATCGGATTAATCCAAATGGCCAAAATTAAATATCCATGAGCTCCTAAAATATTTGTTTGAATTTTACCTCTGACCAATATTTTCAGAGAGCAACATGAACATTTCCTTGGACCTTTTTGGAACAATTTTTATTTGGGTCATTTTCAGAGATGATTCTGAGGGTTTCACAAATCCTCATTTCAAAATTAAATGGAATTTAAACATGATGCACAAATGACTAGCTAGTCTAGGTCATACCAGACTAGGGATGTGACACAGACATCCATACTATCCTCCCATCTGGATAGAAGTGGGTAGTGGAGTAAAACTGCATGATCAGCTCATCATTCCATTTGGTGAGCTTTTGTCCAACGAATTCATCTACTCCACATGCCTTAAAGTTGTCATAAACTCCTGGGAAGTGATCTTCATTTTCCTGGATGTATTCCCAATCGACCCATTTCATGTCACATACAATGGGCTTCTTGTCAAGCAAAATTGTCTCATAGAAGTCTTGTTGTTCCTTTGTATGGAACCTGTAGTCAACTGCGGTCCTCCTCCTAATAGCATAGGGATCAGACTGTCTCCACAATCTTAGTCCTGCATCTTTCCTGATGTGCATGTCCTCAGCGACTGGATGAGCATCATTGTGGTCAGGAATTTTGGGCTTCAACTTCCTCAAAACAAGAGAGTCATCTGCCTCTTCTTCAGCTTCAGGCACTGGGGCCTTTTTCTTCTCCTCAGCAGGTATACTCCTGGTGTTCCTCTTGGGCTTTGGGGGTTTCTGAGCAGCAGCCTTGGGAGCACATTTGGGCTTAGATGGAGCAGCCCTTGACTTAATTGCATCTCCCATAAGCTTCTGGGACTTGGGAGCTGGTGCGGCATCCTCTTCCTCCTCATCTTCCTCTGGATCTTTCATAATGGAGGATCTACCAAGCACTCTGGCAGTGGTCTTCTTGACCCTTTCCTTCATCTTCTTTCCTTCTCCAACAACCTCTTCAGATGTCTTGGAGGTTTCAGCAGTTGAGGCTCTCACCTTTAAGGTTGGCACCCTCTTGGCAGGGGCCTTCTTGTGCAAGCCGGGCTTAGTTAATGCAACTGTGCCATACTCCTTCTTTAGCACCTTCTTCTTGGAGCTGACTTCCTCCTCAACACCCACATAATCCTCATCTTCAGAATATGAGGCTTTCTTCTTCCTTGACCTGGTGGCTGCTTTGGGCAAGTTGCTTGGTGTGCTCCTGCTACCATCATCAGAAGTGCTAGGGGGACTAGTGCCCTCACTCAATTGCACCTGTTCCTATGACTTGTTCTGGTTGTCGCTCTGGTCAGAAATCTCTGCAAACTTACTGGCAGCAGACCCTGTGAATAGATATAGACGAGGTAGAGTGGATGAGCATCACAAAGTGCAGAGTTTTTGCAAAAAGGATGACTTAAAAACTTAGTTTTAGTTCTTCACAGAAAGCATTTCGGAGCTACCGATTTGTAAACTCGGTGATACCGAAGTAGCTTTTGGAACCTAAACTAGTGAACTCGGTCAGACCGAGTCACAGTTCGGTGGCACCGAGACTGCTAGGGTTTCAGAAAGAATCGAACTCGGTCACACCGATTTGCAGTTTTCAGTCAGACTGAAAGTGCGACTGCAATGGCCTAAGCCAAATCGGTGAGACCGATTTCTACAATTCGGTCGGTCCGAGATGAGTTCGGCGGAGACCTAACCCTAAATTTTCAAATCCAATCTAATCTAGACGATGTTTTCAGTGGATAGATTGATTGCATATGTGGTCATGAACATGGCAAAGTAATGTGCTACGAATCGGAGTTAAAAGAGTAGCACAAAGGATCGAACTCGTACCCTAATTCGGCGGAGTTCGCTACAGCGGCAACGGAGGGGCAGAAATCTATTGACGGCGATGGAAACCAGCGGCGGGAGGTCGCTGGCGGCAAGAGGACAATCCGGAGACCTGAGGCGGCAGAGCAGGACACGCGCGGGCTGAGAGGTTTCGAAGAAATTTCCAAAATCTCACCCCGTGGGTTTATATATCCCGACCCTGTCGGTGTGACTGAGCGGAACAACTCGGTGGCACCGAGATGCAGAATCGCAAGCAGTTACTGCAACTCGGTGTGACCAAAAATTTCAAATCGGCTGCACCGAGATTGAAAACCTAGATCAACTTAGTGATCTCGGTGTGACCGAAATGGATGACTCGGTCATACCGAAATGCACAAAGAGGTTTTGGAAGTTTAAGTCTATGACGAATCGGGGACTCCAAGTGCTCCTCACACAGAGTGGTTCGAATCTGACTTGATCAAACTTTGTGATTTAGCATGAATAGAGTTTGAGACGAGAAAAGCATAGATAGCTAGAGGGAGTTCTTAGGCATTCTTGTCCGTCCATTTGGCAAAAGACAAAAGGCCAAACAATCAAAGCAACAAATGGATGTCCTTGAATGAGTAAAATATGCATCCAACATGCTCACATAATAAAATGACAAATGAAATATGTGACAAAGCATGCACAATCACTCTAGTATTTATCAGGCAATTTGGCGATGACTAGGTCATCTATATATGAGTATATTGTCTTAGGAGTCAACTGAGAACATTTGATCATAGGTCATTGAGGGAGTCCTGGATTAGGGGGTATATCCTTCGGCCGGACTGTTAGACTATGAAGATACAAGATTGAAGACATCGTCTCATGTCCGGATGGGACTCTACTTGGCGTGGAAGGCAAGCTAGGCAATATGGATATCTCCTCCTTTGTAACCGATCTTGTGTAACCCTAACCCTCTCCGGTGTCTATATAAACCGAAGGGTTTTAGTCCGTAGGACAACAATCACAACATACAATCATATCATAGGCTAGCTTCTAGGGTTTAGCCTCTCTGATCTCGTGGTAGATCTACTCTTGTACTACCCATATCATCAATATTAATCAAGCAGGACGTAGGGTTTTACCTCCATCAAGAGGGCCCGAACCTTGGTAAAACATCGTGTCCCCTGCCTCCTGTTACCATCCGGCCTAGACGCACAGTTCGGGACCCCCTACCCGAGATCCGCCGGTTTTGACACCGACATTGGTGCTTTCATTGAGAGTTTCGGTGTGCCGTCGCCACCAGGAAGGATGTCTCATCCCGTCTTTAAATACGGCATTGATGCTAAGGGAGCTTTGGCTATCGGCCAAACTCTCCGGCTAGGTGGTTTTCTTACGACCGCCTATTCGGCCGCTGCGCCGACGATGACTTCTCGGCTCATCGAAAGCAATCTTCACGTCAACTCGGAACTCGCCGAGCAGTTAGATCCAATGGAGCTCTCTTTCCCTTAATGAGCTCTTGGATCGCATCGCCGCCCTGGGAGTCGCTACACACTACGATCAGAATGAGCCTAAACCCGGTCTGAGAGAGATCAACTCTCCCCAGGTCACCCATCACGTTGCAGTGGTGGAGGAACAATGCGGCAACCCTTCATCTATCTTAAGGACTAGCTATGTCCGGATTCCTGATCCCTCCAAGCCGGATACCCGCGGAGGGGAGGACGTCACTCAAGACCTGAACCTAGAGTCAGGGAATGGGCTAGATTTATTGGAAAACATCCAAGAATCCAAACTTCCGAGTTCAGAAACTCCTTGGCCCCTGAGTCTCAGATTGGGTGAGGATTCGGGTTCAATTCCACCCACCCACCCAAACATAAGCGATCTATCCCAAATTAGGCAAGAGCCCGAAGAAACAGTACACCATTACTGAGCCAGATTCCTCTTGGTCATGAACAAGATAAAGGACTCTCGCGAGGAAGACGCAATTTCATTCTTCTGCAATAATTGCACGGACAAGGGAATCCTCAACGCCATAAGTCGCCGCGAAATTACATGCTTTGCCGACTTGGTGTCCATAGTACGAAAGTACTGTGCGATGGAAAGCGCTGGAAAACCGAAATAAAATTTTGGGATAATCCGGCCCTGAATACAAACCCAGTCCGAAATAAAAGGGTGCATTATCACAATACACCTGGGTTAACTACCAAAAAGCAAAAGCCCTCTATGGGGCAAGGAACCGTACTGGAGGGATGGCTCAACAGACCCTGCAAAATTCATAGTACAGCGGATACAATACCAACGCACAGCCTTAGAGCATGTTGGATACTCCGGCAGGTGGCCAAAAGTGGTGAGGATCTACTCCTCCCAAATACCACAGAGCACCATCCCGTGGACAACAATACGGTGTTAACGGTCTTTGAGACCTTCACGTCAAATAATAGACGCAAGCGAACACTCCGTAGCATGGCCAAATCTGCCACATAGCAGAAATAAATCCTTGGAGTGACACGGCTATTACCTTCAATGCCAGTGACGAACCTAAATTCCGAACAGCCCGAGCACCAGCCGCACTGGTCCTCAGTCCAATCATGGACGCATTTCGACTCACCAAGGTACTCATGGATGGCGGTAGCGGATTAAACCTCATCTATGAGGAAACTCTTCAAAAGATGGAAATAGACTGGAGCCGCATTGAGCAAAGTAGCACAACCTTTAGAGGAATCATCCCCAGTTGGGAATCACGTTGTGCTAGGAAAATCACACTAGATGTGGTATTCGGCACGCCGGATAATTACAGGTCCGAAGAAATTACATTCCAAGTGGCCCCGTTCAGCAGCGGATACCACGCTCTATTAGGGCGGGAGGCATTTACAATCTTCCAAGCCATACCCCATTACGGGTACATGAAGCTCAAAATGCCCGGGCCCAACGGAATCATCACTCTTGCTAGTGATCCGGGCATAGCACTCCGCACCAAAAATAAGACAGCTGCACTGGCCCTTGAGGCACTATCCGAAGCCCTAGCGGCCGAGGAACTAACTGCGCTGCACTCCACGGTGAACAGGGATGATGTGATACTCGATAAAAGATCCAAGTCCACCTCCTTTAAACCAACGGATGAAATAGTCAAATTCCAAGTCCATCCAACGGACCCTACAAAAACAGCTTCCATTGGGGCACAATTAAACTCTGATGTCGACGCCGCACTGCGAGAGTTCCTACGCGAGAACTGCGACATTTTTGCCTGTCACCCTTCAGACATGCCAGGAATCCCACGCAGGCTGGCCGAGCACAGCCTAAATATCCTAAAAGGATTCAAGCCAGTCAAGCAGGCTCTTCGGCGTTTCTCCGAACCTAAGAGACAAGCCATGGGAGAGGAACTAGCCAAGCTATTGGAGGCCGGATTCATCAGAGACATAAAACATCCGGACTGGCTAGCAAACCTGGTGATGGTACCAAAGAAGGACAAATCATGGTGCTTGTGCGTCGATTTTAAGGACCTTAACAAGGCCTGTCCAAAGGATCCCTTACCCCTCCCCCGCATCGATCAAATCATCGATGCTACCGCGGGACACGATTCATTGTGTTTCCTCGATGCATACTCCGACTACCATCAAATTAAAATGGCAGAGCCAGACCAAGCCGCAACGGCATTCATCACACCATACGGCCCATTCTGCTTCAACACAATGCCCTTCGGGCTCAAAAACGCCGGCGCAACATATCAGCGCATGATTCAGACATGTCTGGCAAACCAGATCGGCAAAACAGTGGAGGCACACGTAGATGACGTGGTCGTTAAAACCAAGCATGTCGAAACTCTAGTAGACGACTTGAGGCTCACATTCGATAACCTCCGAACATATGACATCAAGCTCAACCCGGAAAAATGCGTTTTTGGCGTACCAGCCGGAAAGCTCCTAGGATTCATTGTCTCCAGTAGAGGTATTGAAGCTAATCGGGCCAAAATCCGAGCATTGTCACAGTTGGCTACCCCAACAGACCTCAAACATATACAAAAATTGACCGGATGCGTAGCGGCTCTAAGCCGCTTTATCTCCCGCTTGGGAGAAAAGGCATTACCCCTTTATCGCCTCCTCTGGCGGACCAAACACTTCGAGTGGGCGGATGCCGCCACGGCCGGACTCAACGAAATAAAAGCCATATTGGCAACAAACCCAGTCCTGGCCATGCCAAACATTGGCGAACCAATGCTATTATACATTGCGGCAACTCATCAAGTAGTAAGCGCAGTGCTCGTCGTCGAGTGAGAAGTGGATGGACAAAAATTCCCCCTTCAAAAGCCGGTTTACTATGTGTCCACCGTCCTTACTCCATGCAAATCACGGTACCCGCATTATCAAAAGATAGTGTACGTGGTATTTATGGCATCCCGGAAGCTACGACACTACTTTCAAGAGTGTTCGATAACAGTAGCCTCGGAAGTACCACTAAACGATATTATAAACAACCGCAACGCGACGGGCCAGATTGCCAAATGGGCCATTGAGCTCCTCCCGTTCGACATAACTTACAAGCCACGGCGAGCTATTAAGTCGCAAGTTTTGGCTGACTTCGTCGCCGAGTGGACGGAAGCCGAACTCCCTAAGGAGTACGGCACATATTCAAACTGGATCGTGCACTTCGACGGCTCCAAAATGTTGGCTGGTCTGGGGGTTGGCGTCATTTTGACATCCCCAACGGGAGATACCGTTCAATATGTACTACAGATGATGTATACGGACTGCAACAACGCAGCCAAATATGAGGCCCTTCTACATGGTCTCCGGATGGCAGTATCCATGGGCATTCAACGCCTAAAGGTGCGCGGGGATTCGAACCTCGCGATATCCCAAATAAATGGAGACTTTGATGCCAAGGATACGAAAATGGCAGCTTATCGCAATGCCATCCTAAAAATGTCAGCTCGGTTCGAGGGGCTCGAATTTCACCATGTGGCTCGGGAAAACAATCAGACGGCGGATATCCTCGCCCGCATCGGTGCAAAACGCGACGTGGTCCCTCCCAACATATTTCTGGAAAGGCTCTTCAAGCCATCCGTAGCATGGGAAGGGGACACCGGTAACAATAGTCCGGACCCAGCCAAAATACCCGATACCGAACTCTCTGACACAATCGGAGGCTCCACCACCGAAATAACACATTCAGCCCACGAAATAATGGCCACTATTGCCCCGTGGATAGAACCATTCCTGGCCTACCTAACTAGACAGGAACTTCCAGGACCAAAATGAGGCACGCTGCATAGTGCGGCGATCCAAGGCCTACAGGGTCCATGAGGGAGAATTGTACAAGAAAAGCACTACCGGAGTCCTTCAAAGGTGCATCTCCGAAGAAGAAGGGCGGAACCTTTTGGCAGAAATTCACGCCGGACTCGACGGTCATCATGTCGCAGCCCGGGCTCTTGTAAGCAAGGCCTTCCGTACAGGATTATATTGGCCAACGGCCCGGGCAGATGCACAGGACTTGGTCCAACATTGCGCCGGTTGCCAGCTCTTTGCAAATCAAAGCCACATGCCACCCACCGCCCTCCAAACAATCCCCATTACATGGCCCTTCGCGGTCCGGGGGCTTGACATGGTTGGACCCCTTAAAGGGGGAACCCACAAGAAAAAATACTTATTGGTCATGGTGGATAAATTCACCAAATGGATAGAGGCTAAACCAGTTAAGACAGCCGAATCCGGACCGGTGATAGATTTCATATTCGGGGTTGTACACCGTTACGGCGTCCCCCACAGCATCATCACTGATAACGGCATGAACTTCACGGCCGACGAGGTAAAACTCTGGTGCAGCAAAATGGGCATCAAGCTCGATTATGCTTCGGTTTATCACCCACAAACCAACGGTCAAGTCGAACGAGCAAACGGTCTTATAATGAGCGGCATTAAACCCAGTTTAGTGCGTTCCTTAATGGAGTCTGACACGCACTAGGTAGAGGAGCTCAACTCCGTACTCTGGGGGCTGCGGACCACGCCGAATTGTAGTACTGGATATACACCTTTTTTATGATGTACGGCGCAGAGGCAGTCTTGCCCTGTGACATAATTCATGACTCACCTCGAGTGCGCATGTACGAAGAAAGAGAAGCCGAGCTCGATCGGCAGGACAGTCTGGACACCTTGGAGTAAGAGTACGACGTAGCCAAAGCCCGTTCCGCATTTTACCAGCAACAGGCTCGCAGATACCAAAGCAGAGAAGTACGGGCCAAAACTTATAACGTTGGTGAACTAGTTCTACGACTGCCGGATAAGAAAAAGAACAAGCTCGAGACCAAATGGGAAGGTCCCTTCATTATCGACCAAGTTCTGACCAGTGGAGCGTACCGACTGCGGGATGCATCGACTAGTCGACTCGAGCCGAACCCATGGAACGCAGCTAGGCTTCGAAGATTCTACGCCTAGCACCGGACTCTATGTTAGTCCCCTCCCTTTGTCCATTTTCTGCATATGCATCATCTGTCTTGTTTCCCTTTCTTTCTTTTTCTTATTATTTCTCTAGGCCTTCAAGGGTCACCTTGTGCCTCACTCATACATTACAGATGCGCTAGCCGCACTCTTCATACCTAGGGGCTTCTTTCACAGAAGCTTAAATTATTTACCTGGGCCTTACGCCCAACACATGTGTTATACTTCCGCATGTACCTTTTTTCACCATTATATGCATCGATATGACTTAAGTTTTGGCCAAGCTGGGTTGCCTGGCTCTTGTATTTATGCCCTACGTTCCCGTTAATTCGGCTAGGGCATAAGGGGAGCACCTCTGTGATTGTTACCGCCAGGTCAGCCGGATGTGTACCTCAGACTGGGTGAAGCCGAAAGCTAGCATTCTTAAGGGAATACTCGGTCGGTGAACAAAAGATGACTTTTATTTATTTTCCATATCTGCCCCCAGATTCTTTTTCTGCGCTTCTTATCGCAGTCCGAACATGCACTTTAGGGCATGCTTACCCAGGGAAAGGAACCCTTAACGGAACTATTCTCCCTGGAAGATGTTTCTTACTACCCATGTAATATAACATAACTAGTTGGGCACTTGTCTGATAAAGCACTAATGACCCCTACGCCTAGTCTCCACGCATGCCCCGGTTCTTACATAACCGAGAGGGTATTCGAATACACTCCGGACCGTCGGGTCCCGAGGTTGAAGCGAAAAGGTCTGCCACGACAAACGATCTACAATCCGGCTAGAAGGCATTATACATGTCACTTTAAATTACATAGTCAATTTGACTGGTTGAATTCCTCTTCAATACCATCCAATAGGCTATCTAGTCTACAGTCCTGTTGGGAATACTTTGTGGCCAATTCTACTTGACCGTACACTAAGCTCAGAGGGATCTCCTTCCCATCGGGCCCCACAGGTCCGACTTCGGCCATGTGGTTTGGGTCAGCCTTCGTGTACCGTGTCTTCACCATTGCCCAGGCTTCCCTGGCGCCCTGACGGCAGGCCGATATCTTCCATAATCGGAAGCGCCGCCACACTCCCTTCAGCTTTTCTGCAAGCTCTCCAAGGCCTTCGGGTATGGAGACGGATGGCCACAAGGCCTGGGCGACGCCTTGCATCACCTGCCGAACTCATTCGTGCAGCTGTGAGAGCTCGGGAAGAAGGTCACCCATTGAACCGGGCATTTCCTCGGCGGGACGACCTGTTAGCATACCTACAGACATAACTCTGTCAGCCAGCTTCCTCGCTGAACTCTTTTTCAAAGTTCGTTCAAGCACTTACTAAATATGCCGCGTCGAAGCCGCCAATTCTCCTTAACAGAGTCCGACAGTTGGGCACGAACATCTTTGAGTTCCACACCCAGCTTGGTGTTGCCATCTAGGAGATCATTCTTCTCCTGCCTCACCCTCGTAAGCACGCTCTCACCAGCCTTCAGCTGGCGTAGGAGCTGTTGCTTATCTGGATTTACTCCAGCGTCATCTGCAATTTTATCGTCAGATCTGCATATACGCCGCATCCTATATGACACTTATCATTTGAAGGATATATTACCAGAGGGGGTCTCTTTGGGCTCCCCCGCCGCGGCTAGTGCGGCCTGAAGTTGGGCTCTGCACTCTTCCAGCTCCTGGGACAGTTGAGTATTCTTTTCGGTAAGAACTTGCATAACAAATGATCCTTAAATCAGTTATTCTAACTGTTTCAAGTCTCAGGAGCTACTGATATATATAATCACCAAATTTTCTCACCCATATGTCTTTTACATACTGCTCCGTGGCTCTGGCTAGACCATTTTGAGCGGCACGGAGGTACGCATCTCCCGAGTTGAACGCATCCAATGCCTCTTGGGAGAAACAAGCGTCACGAAGAACAGTCTGGCGACGCCTGTGGTTCATGGCACTTTCCACCTTGGAATTGGTGGCGGACAGTTTATCTGCATCCTCTATCGGAGGAGCGCCCGGCGCACGCCTCGTATTCATTCCCGCCTCCGAATCCGGCCTTGGAGCCTGGCTGGTGGAGGCGCGATTAGTAGCCTCTACGGGTATAGTCCGGCGAGCGCTCTTTTTCCTGAAAAGAAGGCACGGGCGTTAATATGCCTCTGAGAATAATGTCTTGCAATAAAAACGGCGTGCCGTACCGCTGCGCCGGTGTCTCAATCCGGACTGCGGGTCTTTTCAGTCTGCCTGGCCTCGCGGCCCCTTGTTGGCTAGTCGCCGCAGGCTCGGCCTTCCGCCTCAAGGACCTCCCCTGCAAAACACAGCTATTATACGGCAATCAAAAACACGCAAGGACGGATCCCCTTTCGAAGTGCTGGGACTTCGGTCTCAGTCACCTGTGAGGCTGGAAGTAGCCCAGGGTAATCTGCCGTAATGGCCACCAAAGCGTTGTCATTACTCGATTGGTAGAATACCCCATCGATCAGCTCCACAGATATGTCCGGATCCTCCTGGGAGGCCGGGTCAAGGGACCGTCCAGGGTCCTCGGGTTGTGGAGGGGGGTTGTTTATCTCCTTTACAGCCTGGCGCAGCTCCTGCGATGAAATCGCTAGACTGAATACTTAACTACGGGAATACGAAACAGATGGGCGAGAAAAAGTCTTCGCTTACCCATCTCGGAGGATTGTACATAGAAAATCTGCCCTGCGGGTTGACATGAAGGAATTCCTCCTCTTCTCCCTTGTACAAAGTGGATAAGATCTTTATTAGATCAGCAACCGATCCCGGCCCTTTGCGGCCGTGGCGGGTGGCGTCATCCTCCCTGTTGAAATCCCACATGGGGTGGCCTCTATATTGAAGCGGCTGCACCCCCCGCATAATACATATGGCCATGACCTCGATCATGGTCAATCCGGATCGAGCTAAAAAACTTATCCGGCTCATCAGGTAAAGAACGTCCCTGTCGTCTTCCTCCAGGGAGCTCCATGGACACCAGCTCCGGCGCTTCTTCAAAGGGGCGTTGTCGAACTCAGGAAGGCCAATTCTAATAGGATCCGGGAGGGGGGCGTCTTCTATATAAAACCATTCTGAAGGCCAGTCTTCGGACGTCTTCTTTGGGGTTCCGGACAGGTATCCGGTCCCGGCAATACGCCACACTTCGGCTCCGCCCACTTGATATATTGACCCCTTCTAAGAATGGGGCACAAAGCAGAACAACTTCTTCCACAGAGCGAAATGAGCCTCACAGCCCAAAAACAACTCGCAAAGGGCTACAAATCCCGTGATATGCAGCATGGAGGCAGGCGTAAGGTTATGCAACTAGAGGCCGTAGAACTCCAGGAGCCCCCAGAGAAATGGATGAATTGGAAATCCGAGCCCTCTTACCAAATAAGGGACAAGGCATACCCGCTCTCCCTTGGAGGGATTGGGAAGGCTCTCCGCTTGCTCTCCGCCATTATAGGTGGCAAGCCCGGCTCGAACCAGGACCATGTACGCTGGGGGAAGAAATCCCTTGGTCTGAAGCATCACTAATTTGCTGTGCGGAATAGAACATCTCTCCCAATCTCCAGGCTTGGGGCTAAGGGAGCGAGAGGAGGAGCTGCGTCGACCGGCCATGATGGAATGGATCTCTGTCGAATGCACTCCGATGAAGGCTCGCCAAGGGAGGATGGTGTGATTTGGATCTGAATCCTCGTCTTTTTAATAGGCAGCTCATTCACACAGCTAGGGGGGTAAATGTAAAAACACCCTTGCTCTTCACATTCGCTCGACACGTGGAAAGTGGTCATTATTGGGCGTGGAAGCCAAGGAGTGCAACATTCACAAGAGGCCGGATACTATTTCGACAGGTACACGGAATTTGGAGAGGAACCCGCCCTGCAATGCCGAAGACAATACTGCGCGTTGGTGTCAGGACCCCGATTCCAAAGCCACATCGATCTAGCATGTAACACATCATATCACTTTGCGGCCTCACGCACGGTATTCCCACGGGTGCCACCTTACCTGGCCCGGGACTGTTTGCGCCTTTTGGCTCACGTATATGATAGTGTCGCTAGCATCCATATGACAGAGAACCCGGGCCGACATGGCTAGTCATGAACCCAAAGCGGCGCTAACCCATGAGGACAGGCATACATGAATCACATTGAGCATGTCGGTCATCAACGTGTGAATCCGGGCTGTAGCACTGGGCTAACAGGACTCGGGTAACCCGGGCTGTAGCAGGCTAGGCAGGACTCCGGAAGTCACCGCGTGACATTTCCCCGAAGGGACAGACACGGGAATGAAGTGAAACACATGCCGGCCAGTCAAGTGTTCCGAGCAGTAGTGCTGGGCTAGCAGGACTCCGGTGAACCGGGCTGTAGCGGACTACTATCGCTCAGAAAGCACTAGACCACATTTCCCCATATGATAGGCTGCCAAGGATAAACAACTAGATTGTCGGATCCCACTCATACCAAGCATTTCAATCATACACACAATATGCCCGATATGAGTACATACAACATGGCATCACAACAAGACTCTACGACTCAAGTATTTATTAGGCTCCGAGGAGCGAGATATTACAAACAAGGGTCTCATGACCCAACATTCAGAGCATACAAGTCAAAGCACATGCGGAAGCTTAACATGTCTGAGTACAGACATCTACAAATGAAAAGGCTGAGAAGCCTGACTATCTACCAGATCCTGCTGAGTGCACAAGATCGTAGCTGAGGTATCAAGCTAAACGTCGAAGTCCACACGGAACTACTAGCGAGACTGACGTCTCTCTGCAAAACATAAAATAAGAAAACGTGAGTACAAATGTACCCAGCAAGACTTACATCAGAACTATCTACATATGCATCGGTATCAATAAAGGGGTGGTGGAGTTTAACTGCAGCAAGCCAGCTTTGACTCAGTGTCTAACCTGAACTACGACTGCAAGTAACTCTTTTGAGGTGGCGCACACGAGTCCACAAATTCACCATACCAATACACCACTATGGATCCGCTCCCGTCTCCCTGCGAGAACGCCATTCATAGCACTCACGCTTATCTTGCGAGTTTTAGAGTATCCACTTTCACTTGTCTATGAACTATGCAAGGGGTCCAAGTTTCCATATCCGAGGAATCCGGCTATTCGAATAGATAATGATAACCCTGCAGGGGTGTACTTCTTCACACACGCTCCCACCACTTACCACCATATACACGTCATGTATCTCGGCAACCTTCAAGCGGAAGCCTGGCGAGGGTGTCGTCCACGGCCTACCTAAACACTTAAGTCCCTAGTCTAGGTTTATCGCCTATCCAGGTTCCATCCGCAGGGAGTCCGGCCGAGGTTTCCACATACTGCCCCGAACGATGTGAACAGGGTTCCCGAGACACCAAACGGGCGCCCGGTACACCGTGCCACGGTGTATCTACCGCAACATAGCCCACCCCTAGGGTCAGCGCTACGCACGGCCGCCAACACATAACCTACAAACACCAGAAACTAGTTGCAACTCCAGGACAGAGTACTAGGGTGATTAAGAAGCCGAGAGGGTCAATTAAGGATCCCAATGAGTGGTAGTAGCTGTTCATGGATCACAGACACAGAACTCAGTTCCTGAGGACGGCTGCAATGAGACAACCCACCATGTACTCCTACATGGCCTCTCACCGCTACCTTTACCAAATCGTGTTCACACACTTAGCTCACACATAGTAGGACATGTTCATCACTATTCCAATTCACCCCTGATGAATCAGACCTGACTCAACTCTAAGCAGTAGCAGGCATGACAAACAAGCATGAATGAGTAGGCACATCAGGGCTCAAACAACTCCTACTCATGCTAGTGGGTTTCATCTATTTACTGTGGCAATGACAGGTCATGCAGAGGATAAGGGGTTCAACTACCGCAACAAGTAACAGATGAATCGTTGTTGTCCTAATGCAGTAAAAGCGAGCAGGAGCGAGAGAGTGGGCTTGTATCGGAATGAACAAGGGGGTTGTGCTTGCCTGGCACTTCTGAAGATAGTATAGTTCTTCATCGGTGTCATCGAACTCGTCGTCGGAACCACGTCTATCGAGAGGGGACAAATACCGGCAAACAAAGAGGAACACAATCAATGCAATGCAACAATTATGATGCATGATAATGTCATGGCAATATGCTGTTGATTGAGCTAATGCAACTAGCAACCGTATTAAATGAAGTTGGTTTGAACCCTAGGTTCAAATTCAAACTCCATAAGTGACAGTTTAAATTCCATTTATGTGAATTTAGGCCATAAGTTGCTCTAACATGCATGAAAATGCCATAAACAGATTCCTTGAATTTTTCTGATAATTTTTCATATATAATTTATTTCATTTGGAGTTACGGTTGAATTTCTATGATTTTTGGAAGTTTTGGACATTTTCTGAATTAAATAAATCATTTCTAATTTATTTAAAATCCAGAAAGCATTACTGCGTCAGCCTGACGTCAGAATGATGTCAGCAGGTCAACAGGGGCTGGTCCGGGTCAAACCTGACCAGTGGGACCCACTGGTCAGTGACTTAGTCCACTAACTGAGTTAGTTAGTGTTAAACTAACCCTAACCATGCTGTTAGCAGGGCGGGGCCCGCATGTCAGTGTCTAGTTTAGTTAACTAAATTAGTTAGCTCTAATTAATCTCGAGTTAACTAAATTAGGGGCTTGGGCCCACATGTCAGAGGCTAATTAAACTAACTAAATAAATTAACACTAACCTGGGTTAATTAGCAGGGCTGGCCCCACGCGTCAGTGACCCAGGGTGGTCAAACCCTGGTCAGACGGGGTCAAACCCCCGGGTCAACTCGCTGGAGTTGACCCGCGGCTCATCGCCGGCGAAGCTCGAGACGGTGGAGGGCTCGGGATTTGCCCACGGTCGACGGTTTGGCGCGCCGTTTGCGGCTACGGATTGCTGGCACACGCGCGCATCCATTCCAGCAAGCAGCGATAGCTGGGATGGCCGGAGCTGACGCCGACGAGCTTGGCTGCGGCGGCCGGAGTACGGGGTAGCGCGGGCGCTGGGTTGCAGTGCTCGGGTGAGCCAACAGAGTGGCTAGGTAGCCTCCTAGAGGCGCCAGGAGCATGATGCGGTGCAAGGTCACGGCTGGGTCGAGCTCAGGCCGTGGTGGCGACATCACCGGCGGAGCTGAGCTCTCGGGCTCGATGGGAACGGTGGCTAGAGAGGGAAATAGATCACAGGAAGAGAGGGGTTCGGCGTATTGTCTCACAGCGAGTGCAGGGAGCGCGAGAGCGAGGTCGGGGACACCCGGTAGCTCCCGAATCGACGGCGAGGATCCATGGCGACCGACGAGGGGAACGGCGGTGTTGGCGGCGTCCAGGGGCTTCAGGCACCATGTGGCTCGATGAGGAGGAAGAGGGGAACGAGGCGGAGCTCTCGGGCGCGCCAGGGGAGCAAGGGGGTGGCTGTGGCCGCGCGAGCGCTGGTAGGCGGCGACGGTTTCGCTCGGTTGAGCTAGAGGGAGAGAGCCAGGGGAGGGGAGAGAGAGCGGCGAGTGAGGGAGAGGGGACAGGGGCTTCGGGCCATCTCCGTGGCGTCGCTAGAAGGGGTCGGGGAAGCAGGAGGTGGCCAGAGCAGGGTGGAGGTGGCACGCGCGTGGCGAGCACACGCCCTCGTCCTTCTGGCGAGAGGAGGGAGATGACTGGCATCGGCCAGCTGGGCTGGGCCGTGCTGGGCCAGGCCAGGTGAGCGCCAGGTACAGTGCCCTCTCTTTCTTTCTGTTTTTGTTTTCTATTCTTGTTATTTTGTTTTGATTTAGTTCAAAGACCAAACCATTTTCAAAATTCATGAAAATAATTGTGTGAACTAAATGGACTTCTCCAAAGCTACACAACAATTTTCAGAATTATTGAACATATATTTATTATATAATAAATATAGATCCAATTCAAATAGTTATTGAATTAATTTCAAATGCCCAAAATAAATATTTCTAAAACTCCAAAAATATTGGTTTGAATTTTACCTCTTGCCAATATTTTTACAGAATAACAGGAACATTTCCTTGGACTCATTTGAAAAGATTTTTAATGTTGATTATTTCTGAAGTGATTTCTGAGGGTTTCAACAAACCTCAATTCAACTTTCAGAAATTTTAGACATGATGCATGAGTGCAGATGCAACTATTTCACTCAGGTACTCTAGGGCTGTGACAGTTGGACTCATCGTCATTGAAGCCTGGTTCGGGGGCTACCGAGGGAGTCCTGGATTAGGGGGTCTCCGGACAGCCGGACTGTTAGACTATGAAGATACAAGATTGAAGACTTTGTCTCGTGTCCGGATGGGACTCTACTTGGCGTGGAAGGCAAGCTAGGCAATACGGATATGGATATCTCCTCCTTTGTAACCAACCTTGTGTAACCCTAACCCTCTCCGGTGTCTATATAAACCAAAGGGTTTTAGTCCGTAGGATAACAATCACAACATACAATCATACCATAGGCTAGCTTCTAGGGTTTAGCCTCTCTGATCTCGTGGTAGATCTACTCTTGTACTACCCATATCATCAATATTAATCAAGCAGGACGTAGGGTTTTACCTCCATCAAGAGAGCCCGAACCTAGGTAAAACATCGTGTCCCCTGCCTCCTGTTACCATCCGGCCTAGACGCACAGTTCGGGACCCCCTACCCGAGATCCGCCGGTTTTGACACCGACAGTCATACTCATCGTTTAAGCACAAGTGGGGTTGCCACTTTTACATAAAGCATTATTGTGCTCACATCATTAGAGTTGCTTTAGCTCAATTGATTAGAGTAAAGCTCCCCCTAGATGTGATATCCCCCCTAAGAGGGATGAACTAACCTTGGGTTTTTTCGATGATGACTTCATGTAGGTGTTGAAGATGTAGATGCTCAACGTTGATGTAGATCATTCGAAGCAATCCTTTGGAGTGAGTTGCACTTTCAATACCTACACGGGTTAGTCCCACAAGGAACAAAGAAGGATATCCATAGACATAGAGTGATGGTCACATAGGATGATGTCCATGAAAGCATTAGGTTACCTTGTCCCTTGTCTTACCAACAAGAGGGTTTGTGACTCCTTGAACTAGTGCAAGATATGGAAGTTGTTTGCACTTGTCCTTGCCAAGATGATAAGAGTGAAGTATGTTGGCGGAGTCACCCTCAAGAAATCTCTAGTTCTTCTTCTTAGGGATCCACACCATCTTGATGGGAATCCTTGGAGTTGTAGTCATACTTGATAAAGTGGAACTTGATGTAGTCTTGGGAACCCACTTGACCAAGGCCTTAGGTGCTTCTTCAAATGCATCAATCTCCTCTTGAAGCTTGTCCTTGCCTTTTAGCTTGTGGTCTTGTGGTGGAAGATCATCTTGAGCTTGTGTTCCTTGGAAAGAAGTAGGATCATACTTCTCTTGTTGAGGAACAAATTTCGTCTTGGTGTATTGATCTTCTTCCCACTCAACTCCATTGGCATTGAACTTTCGTTCAAAACCAACACCTTGATTCTTCCGGTGTCTTCCTTGCTTGCGTACAATTTCCTAAAATTGCTTACTTCCGGCAAGGCTCTTGTAAACACCTTTCTCTATAATTCCCTTCAATAAGCTATTTTCTTGCTCAAGTGTAACTTGGCTAAGAGAACCATTAGTGGAATCAAGAGAACTACTAGAAGCAACATCAATGGGTTTAGCATGATTGTTGTTACTACTAGAAGAAGAATCTTTCTTGTTCTTGTTGCTAGATTTAACTTGTGGCATGTAAGTAGACAAGAGTAAATGCTTGGCAATGTAAGAAGAACTCTTCTTGCGAAGATCATCATTGATTGCCTTTAAGAACTCATGCTCTTGCTCAAGGTTGAGCTTTTCAAAGCGTAGCTTCTCATGAGTCTTTAAAAGTTCTCGATGATCTTCCAAGGTAGTTTCATGAGCTAACTTAAGAGTGTTTAGTTCTTTCGTTAGACGCTCAATCTCCTTCTTATCATTGTCATTCGTTTTACCTTGATTAGCATGATTAATAGCAAGTTCATCATAGTTTCATAACTAGAGTTGTCAACAAGTAAATCATCATCACCTAACAAATCATCTTCATCACTATTGAAATCAACATACTCGGGGTGTGATACCTTTGGGCCTTTAGCCATGAAGCATCTTCCAATCCCTTCATTTGGTGAGCCAAATATGTCGTAGGAGTTGGTTTACACAAGTGCTAGACCGGCAACACCTTCATCTTGAGTATATTCGGAGTCGGAGTGATAACTTCTCTCGGAGTGATCGTCGGAGTCAGATACCCATTCACCAACATGAGCTTGATGTATTCGTCTTGTGTAGCTCTTTGATGACTTGTCCTTGCTTCCCGGATCCTTGCTTCTCTGTGGTGTTCTTTGTTCATAACGTTCATCTCTACTCCTTCTCTCTCTTGGTGGTGATTCTTCTCTTCTACTTCTTCTTTTAGGAGAATCTTCTCTTCTTTTGTAGGGAGCCATACACTCATTGGAATAGTGTCCGGGTCTTCCATAATTGTAGCAATTGCGCTCATGACTGGAAGATATTTTGTCATTGTAGGACCTTGACTTGGAACTTCTTTCCTTGCTTCTACTCTTGTAAAACTTGTTGAAGTTCTTCACCATTAGGCTCAATTCTTCGTTGAAGGTTTGTTTCTCACTTGATGATGTGGGAGTATCACATGAGGCTTTGTAAGCACCACTTGACTTGTTGTGAAGCTCTTCCTTATCCTTGAGTGACATCTCATGAGCAACAATTCTTCCAATGACTTCCGTTGGCTTGAGATCTTTGTAATTGGGCATCATTTGGATCAATGTGCACACGGTATCATATTTTCCATCCAAGGCTCTTAGGATCTTCTTGATGATGAATCTATCGGTCATATCTTCACTCCCTAAGCCGGCAATCTCATTTGTGATGAGAGCAAACCTAGAGTACATTTCAGCGACACCTTCACCATCCTTCATTTTGAACTTGTCAAGTTGACTTTGAAGCACATCCAATTTGGATTCCTTGACGGAGTCGGTACCTTCGTGCATATCAATCAAAGTATCCCAAATTTCCTTTGCATTCTCAAGACGGCTGATTTTGTTGAATTCTTGGGGCACAATCCGTTGAAGAGAATATCACAAGCTTGAGCATTGTATTGCAGCATCTTCAACTCTTCTACGGTAGCTTCACGGTTCGGTTCTCTCCCATCAAAGAATTCACCTAGCAAGCCAATACACACAATATCCCAAACGGTGGGGTCCAAGAATATGCATTTTCATCTTATGCTTCCAACTAGCAAAATTAGTACCATCAAAGTAAGAACCTCTATGGTGGTAATTTCCCTCATTAGACGCCATACTCTCCTAGGTTGTGAAACCAAGGCTATGATCACCAAAAGCTATGGAAATCAAAGCAAATGGAGACCAAAGCTCTGATACCACTTGTAGGATGGAAAGTATGTCTAGAGGGGGGTGATTAGACTACTTGACCAAATAAAAATCTAACCTTTTCCCAATATTAAGTCTTGGCAGATTTTAGCAACTTAGCAAAAGTCAAGTAATCAACCTACACATGCAATTCACAGTCAAAAAAAACCTACACATGCAATTCTAAGAGTATAGCAGTGGAATGTAAAACAATTGCATATGAAGGTAAAGCGAGGAGTTTGGAGGGAGCAAACGCAATGTAAACATGGAGATTTTTTGCGTGGTTCCAATAGGTGGTGCTATCATACATCCACGTTGATGGACACTTCAACCCACGAAGGGTAATGGTTGCGCGAGTCCACGGAGGGCTCCACCCACGAAGGGTCCACGAAGAAGCAACCTTGTCTATCCCACCATGGCCATCGCCCACGAAGGACTTGCCTCACTAGGGTAGATATTCACGAAGTAGGCGATCTCCTTGCCCGTACAAACTCCTTGGTTCAACTCCACAATCTTGACGGAGGCTCCCAAGTGACACCTAACCAATCTAGGAGACACCACTTTCCAAAAGGTAATAGATGGTGTGTTGATGATGAACTCCTTGCTCTTGTGCTTCAAATGATAGTCTCCCCAACACTCAGCTCTCTCTCATAGGATAGTATTTGGTAGAAAGATGATTTGAGTGGAAGGCAACTTGGGAAAGGCTAGAGATCAAGATTTATGTGGTTGGAATGGAATATCTTGACCTCAACACAAGTGTAGGTGGTTCTCTCTCAGAAAATGTGTGTTGGAAGTGTAGACATATTCTAATGGCTCTCTCTTTCAATGAAGAGTGGGTGGAGGGGTATATATAGCCTCCACACAAAATCTAACTATTACACACAAATCACCAAACTCGGTGGGACCGAATCATGAAACTCGGTCAGACCGATTTGGTTCATAATGTGACCGTTAGGCATTTCGGTGGGACCGACATGTCAACTCGGTGGGACCGATTCCATTAGGGTTAGGGCATAACATAATCTCAGTGATACCGATTATACAAACTCGGTGGGACCGATTTTGGTAATAGACAAACCGAGAGTTGGTCAGGCAAACTCGGTGGGACCGATTCGCTCATCTCGGTTAGACCGAAACGTTACAAAAGGGAAACAGAGACTTTGCATTGCAATCTCGGTGGGACCGATCACTCATGTCGGTTAGACCGAAACGTTACGAAGGGAAACAGAGAGTTTGCAATCCCATCTCGGTGAGACCGAGATCCCTATCGGTGAGACCGAAGTGACTAGGGTTTCAGGCAGTGGCTATGTCAAGTGAACTCGGTGGCGCCGGATAGAAGATTTTGGTGGGGCCGAGTTTGACTTTTTGTTTGGGACATATGTGGATATGAGAAAGTAGTTGAGGGTTTTTGGAGCATATCACTAAGCATTTTGAGCAAGTAACTCATTAAGCAACACCTCACCCCCTTTTAATAGTATTGGCTTTTCCTATGGACTCAATGTGATCTTGGATCACTAAAAGTAAAATGTAGAGTCTTGTGCTTTGAGCTTGAGCCAATCTTTTGTCCTTAGCATTTTGAGGGGTCCACTTTCTAATCCATGCCATGCCAATCATTGAGCTTTCCTGAAATATTTATCTTCAAATAGCATTAGCTCAATGAGCTATATGTTGTTAGGAATTACCAAAACCACCCAGGGATAGTTGCACTTTCAGTATCATTATGTCGTTGGATCAATTGTTACCTTAGTTGTGATCTTCATCGCATTTGTTGTGATGAGGGTAAGTTTTCTCTAGTGTTTTGCTTAACAAATGCATACTTGGCTTATTTTCCTCCTAAATGGCATAATTACCTAAGTTAGATAAAAATGAGCTATACTTACGTATGTTGGCTCAAAAATGGCATCATCACCTAGGTTACCACAAAAATGACCTATACTTACCTTATTTTTCTCCAAATTGACATAATAAGCTTAGTTGACCTATACTTAACCTAGGGTAGCTAAAAAATGACCTATACTTAGCATTTTTTTCTCCTAAATGACTTAATATGGTTAGTTAGCTAAAAATGGCATAACTACCTAGGATAGCTCAATAATGATATATACTTAGCTTGCCTAGTTCATTTATGACGTAATTAGCTTACTTAGGTCAAAAATGGCATAACTACCTAGGTTAGCTCAAAAATGACCCATACTTAGCTTCTTCAGTTCATTTATGACATACTTAGCATACTTAGGTCAAAAATGGCATGATAATCTTTGTTACCTCCTAAATGACATAGACTTAGCTTATTTTCCACGAAAATGACATAATAACCTTACTAAGCTCCAAAATGACCTATTTACCTAGCTTAGCTCTAAAATGACCTACACTTAGCATTTTTACCTAGCTTAGCTAAAAAATGGCATTTTTACCTACCTTAGTTAGAAGAATAAGAAGATAAAGAAGAGGAGGGGAGAAAAAGAAAGAGAAGAAAAATTCTTATTCTTCTTCTAGCTAGTCTTCTTCTTCTAGTCTTCTTCTTCTTCTTCTTCTTCTTATTCTAACTTTCTTCTTTCCCAATTTGCAGATTTGCTTTCGATGAGGAAGCTTGCGTTGATAGAGTCTACTCTTCTCCTTGCGCTCCCGTTTTGTTTTGATTTTGTAGGATGAACAATGTGAAACTTGCTACCTATATATGTATGTATGGATGAAACCATTGTATGCTTGTTGTTGGATATGTTGGCTAGCTATATATGTTGCATATGGAGTTTTGAGTTGGTATGTATATGTGTTGGATGATCATATCCATATGGTAGGGATATGATTTGGTATGTACATGTGTTGTTATGCTTGCTGAAAGTATTTTCAAATGTGTGTGTGTATATATATGTGAAATTGAATGAATATAAGAAAAAACAGAAAAAAAACAGGGGCTGTACAGGCTCTTTGCCGTATGCTGGTAGACGGCAAAGAGCTTTGCCATCAGCGAGTAGACGGCAAAGCTGCCACGTGGCAGCTACCTGTGAAACCTAGTGTGCACTGGGCTAGCCTATTTGGCAGCTTTGTCGTCTACTGGCAGACGATAAAGACCTTGGCATCTTTGTTGTATGCCAGAAGACGGCATAGCTTGCCATGTGGCAGCTACCTGGGGGGCATCTAGGCTGGCATATTTGTGCACTTTGTCGTCCGCTGGCAGATGACAAAGATGCAAAGGTCTTTGTCGTCTACCAACAGACGGCAAAGCACGCCGTTAACCCCTTAATGGCCCTAAGCTACCACGTGTGTCGTCCAGGTCCTTTGTCGTCTGCTGGCGGACGGCAAAGACCTTTGCATCTTTGCTGTCTGCCAGCAGACGGCAAAGTGCCCTTTGTCATAGCTTGTTCAGCCGGACGTGTTGCCGTCTGCTGGCTAACGGCAAAGGCCTTTGTCGTCCGCCAGGCATGCCTTTGCCGTCAGCCATGGCAGACGGCAAAGTGCCTGATTCATGTAGTGTATGTCTCCATATAAAATGGTTTATGGAAAAACATGTCATTTGCCTCTTGAGTTAGAACATAAAGCATATTGGGCAATTAAAGAACTCAATTATGATTTTAAGCTTGCTGGAGAAAAGAGGTTATTTGATATCAGTTCGTTTAGATGAATGGAGAACCCAAGCTTATGAAAATGCCAAGTTGTTTAAAGAAAAGGTTAAAATATGGCATGACAAAAGAATCCAAATGCGAGAATTCAAAGTGGGTGAGTATGTTCTATTGTACAATTCTCGTTTTAGATTTTTTGCAGGAAAACTTCTCTCTAAATGGGAAGGACCATACATCATTGAGGAAGTTTATTGTTCTGGAGCTATTAAGATCAATAATGCCAAAGGCACTAATCCGAAGGTGGTTAATGGGCAAAGAATTAAGCATTATATCTCAGGTACACCTATTAATGTTGAACTAACATTATTCAAACTGTGACGCTGAAGGAATACATAAAAGAGACCTTCCAGAACACTCCAGAACCCTAAAAAGGAAGAGGTACATGATACGGTAAGTAAACCGACTCCAAAAATTCCATAAAAATATTTTTTGTAAGTTTTGGAATATTAGAAAAAATAAAAAAATAAGAATCACTCGAGGGGGCCACCCAGGTGCCCACTAGGCACCAGGGCACGCCTGCCCTCCCTGGCGCGCCCTGGTGGGTAGTGGGCCCCTCGTGGGCCTTCCCCACTCCTTTTCCTCTAGTTTATGTGTTTTGCAAGATAAAATTTCGTTATATATACTCCCGGACATTTTGACCACCGCATCGCGGAAATATCCTCTGTTCTTGTTTCGTGCTATTTCCCTGGCAGATCTGAAAGTATGTCATCTCAAGATTCAGATGGGGAGAGCTTGGTATCACACTATGTCACCAAGGATCTATGGGGATATAGACCCCTATGGATGGTCCACAGAGGAGGAGCAAGATGCCAACTTGAAGGAAACAGAAGACACGGGCTCGGATGAAGACAATGTTCCTCTACCTCAACCAGGAGATATGCATGTGGATTTCAAGAAGTCAAGCCTTCCAAACACAGTAAACAAATCTAAGGTCCAATTTATCCTGTCCCGTTTTCTGCAGGAAAGCAAGGAGGCATTATGTAAAAGGTATTGAAGCTTGAGCAGGAAGTCGATGATTTGAGGGAGGAAAATTTCATCCTGAAACGTAAGCTAGACAAGCTCACCACACCACCACCACCATCACCAAAAAGGGAAACTTGAGTACATGGGTATGGACACTCCCCTTGGCTTGTGCCAAGCTTAGGGAGGTACCCTGGTATCGTATCATTGTCACTTTTATTATCTTTACCAATTTTTAGCTCGATCCTTAGTTATTTCATGATTTAGTTGAATAAAAGTTCAGCATGATCTATTTTCGAGTGCTAGTTTCTTGATCTATCTATGTAATCGAGTGAGAGTTATATAATAAAGATTAGTTTGAGTTTTTGCTTCTTTACTTTTATGTTTCAATCATAACAATGAAAATAATTAAAAAGATCATATGCTAATCTTATGGAAAGTAATGACATTACATAAGGAAAAGTATAAGTGGTAAAATTTGTTGAAAGTTGACAAACATAACATTGGTCAATGGTGGAATTCATAAAAAATTAATAAGGGAAGAGAAGATTCACATGAAAATATACTATCTTTGTCATCTTTTATGATTGTGAGCCCCCATTAAGTATTTTATGCCAAATTGTTGACGTTGGACAAGGAAGACAACGTAATGATTTATGTTTGTTCATATTCACACAGAAGTTATATTGTCATGGATCCTCTAACATGTGATGCTTGCCCAGTATCTTTGCTAGCCAAAAATCCGCACCAAGTAGAGATACTACTTGTGCATCCAAAACCCTTAAACCCAGTATCATGTTACAAAAGCCCACTATATCTACATATGGATTGAATAAGATCCTTCAAGTAAGTTGTCATCGGTGCATAAGGCAATAAAAATTGCTTCTAAATATGTATGATATTTTATTGTAAGGGAAAATAAGCATTGTACTAACTTGTGATGGCAAAGAAATAAAAGTGACAGACTACATAATAAAGTTTGCTATCATAAGGGGTAATTTAACATGACGTTCTTTTGCATTAAGAACTTGTGCATCCAAAAATAAAAAGTGCATGACAACCCCTGCTTCCCTCTGTGGAGGGCATATCCTTTACTTTTATGTATTTACTTTTTGTGCAAGAGTCAATAGTGCTTTCCTCTATTGCTTTTTATTTTTCTCTTTTGCAAGCATCACATGGTGGGGAAAGATCTAGGCACATATATCCAGCTGGGCCAAAATTATAGGACCCTATCTTTCTATGTGTCTGGCTGAAACATTTTGCTCCATATATATGTTATGAGTGTTAGAAATCATAGAAGACTAAATTATGGTTGAGTATGTGGACTTGCTAAACAAGAGCTCTGACACGAGACTCTTCCTGAAAAGATGATGAATTGCAATTGCATATTTGACGGTTGTGATGAATTATTCCTTATACTTTGATGTTGTGATGAATTATTACTTGTTCATGAGAATTTCTATGATAAAGTTTATTGTTGTTATAATAATGATCATGATGCTACCATGTCCGTATTTTGTTTTTTATTAACACCTCTCTCTCTCTCTAAGCATGTGGACATGATTATCTATATCGGCTTTCGCTTGAGGACAAGCGAGGTCTAAGCTTGGGGGAGTTGATACGTCCATTTTGCATCATGTTTTCCTGCTATTATTATAGTGTTTCTAATCATTGTAACACCTTGTGGAGCAATTCTAATGCCTTTTCTCTCTTAATATGCAAGATTTACATGGAGAGGGAGATTACCAATAGCTAGAATTCTGGACGTGAAAAAGCTATGTCAGAGATACCTATTCTGCACATCTCCAAATGAGCTGAAATTTCACGGGAATTATTTTGGAATATATAAGAACTATTGGAGAAAAGAAATACCAGAGGGGGCCACCCAGGTACCGACTAGGCACCAGGTCGCGCCTACCCCCCTAGCACACCCTGGTGGGTAGTGGGGCCCCTGGCCAGCCTCTGGTGCCCATCTTCTGGTATATAAGCCCATTTTCCCTAGAAAAAATGAGGAGAGGACTTTCGGGATGGAACGTCGCCGTCTCGAGGCGGAACTTGGGCAGGAGCACCTTTGCTCTCCGGTGGAGCGATTCCGCCAGGGATACTTCCCTCCGGGAGGGAGAAATTGAAGCCATTGTCATCACCAACAACCCTCTCATCGTGGGAGGATCAATCTTCATCAACATCTTCACCGGGACCATCTCATCTCAAATCCTAGTTCATCTCTTGTGTTCAATCTTTGTATCAAAACCTCAGATTGGTACCTGTGTGTGACTAGTAGTGTTGATTACATCTTGTAGTTGATGCTAGTTGGTTTATTTGGTGGAATATTATATGTTCATATCCATTATGCTATTTAATATCCCTCTGATCTTGAACATGAATATTATTTTCGACTAGTTGCTTTTGTTCTTGAGGACATGGGAGAAGTCTTGTCATAAGTAATCATGTGAATTTGGTATTCGTTTGATTTTTTGCGGGAAACTGTCGATCTATTCATCTTCAATCATGGTGGTACAACAAACTCCAGAATAATAAAAATTACATCCAGATTCATAGACCACCTAGCGACAACAAGCACTGCAGCGAGCCGAAGGCGCGTCGCTGTCATCGCCCCTCCCTCGCCGGAGTCGGGCACAACTTGTTTTAGTAGACAATCGGGAAGTCGTCGTGCTAAGGTCCCATAGGACCAACACCCTAGAAACCGATGAAGAGAAGTTTAGGTCGGAAGGATCCAACCTGAAGACACATGAACAAAGACGAACAAAGACCGGATCCGACCGAATCCACCAAAGACAACCACCAACCAAATCCCGCGAGATCCATCGAAAACACACCTCCACACGCCCTCCTATGATGCTAGACACACCATTGGGACGGGGGCTGGGCGGGGAGAACCTTATTCCATCTTCAAGAAGCCTCCGTCGTCTCGTCTTCTTGAGCAGGACACAAACCCTAACAAAACTTGAAGAAGCACACGGAAACGGAGCCCTCCCGCCGGCTACATGACACTTCACCATCTTTGATATTTTGATGATGTGTATGTTGTGATTCCCTTAGTGGTGTTATGTGAACGTCGACTACATGATACTTCACCATCTTTGGGCCTAAGAGAATGCATTGTGGAGTAGTTATTAGATGATGGGTTGCTAGAGTGATAGAAGCCTAAACCCTAGTTTATGCGTTGTTCCGTAAGGGGCTGATTTGGATCCATATGTTTAATGTTATGGTTAGATTTTATCTTAATTTTTTCCCGTAGTTGCGGATGCTTGCGAGAGGGGTTAATCATAAGTCGGAGGCTTGTTCAAGTAAGAACAACACCCAAGCACCGGTCCACCCACATATCAAATTATCAAAGGAGTGCACGCGAATAAAACAAACATGTTGAAAATGACTAGATGAAATTCCTATATTTCCTTGAGAACGTTTTACTTATTATAAGAGACCGTTCCGACCCGTCCTTTGCTACAAAAAGGATTGGGCTACCTTGCTGCACCTATTGTTACTATTGTTACTTGTTACAAATTATCTTGCTACCAACCTATCTGTTACCAATAATTTCAGTGCTTGCAGAAAATACCTTGTTGAAAACCGCTTGTCATTTCCTTCTGCTCCTCGTTGGGTTCGACACTCTTACTTATCGAAAGGACTATGATTGATCCCTTATACTTGTGGGTCATCAATGGAAGACGGGAAGATTTGTTGAACCAACTTTCAAGACCGATAGCCGAAGATGAAAACAGTTCGGAAGAACCGATGAGCGTCCCCAACTTGAGGACCGGTTCAGGAGGATACTAACGGTGTCTTTGACTAGGGGTATTCACCACGTCGTCTCCCGACCAGGTGGATCGGGCCGAGGACCCCCATGACGGTTCACTAACGGGCCACTTCGGACAACACATGACATATACGAGAAAGATTCCACAAAGACTTGGTGATCAATACAAGGACTCCTTCTACTGACATATCTGACTAGGACTCTTATTATCCTAGGTCTCTGCTACATTATATAATCGAGGTCAGGCTAGTCAATAGATTACTATTATGGCATCCAAACACCCATTCATCATATCTCTAGGGTCTATCTCACAACTCACGATTTCGT
Source organism: Triticum aestivum (assembly GCF_018294505.1). Taxonomy (NCBI): domain Eukaryota; kingdom Viridiplantae; phylum Streptophyta; class Magnoliopsida; order Poales; family Poaceae; genus Triticum; species Triticum aestivum. Next base: position 131,198,762 of record NC_057809.1, on the reverse strand, counting down.
GGTAGATCAACTACGTACTTTGACACATATATAATATAAGCAAGAGCAGGACATAGAATTTTACCTCCATAGAAAGGACCCGAACCTAGGTAACTTTGTGCATGTTCTCTCTTGTTACCCATTGATCTGATCTAACAACTCAAGCCCCCTACTCGAGATCTGCCGATTTTGACACTGACACATGGACTTGGGGCCAGTTCTTTTCGATGATTCTCCCAGAATCGCCCCCCTCTCCAGCTTCTCCCAGAATCGCCATTCCATATTTTTTTACAATTCTATCTAGTTAAGGTCTAATTAGTTAGGATTGTAAAAAACATATGGAGTGGTGATTCTGGGAGAAGCTGGGGAGGGGGCGATTTTGGTAGAATCGCCCAAAAGAACTGGCCCGGTGTAATCTCCTCTTACTTCTACAGATCTGCTTCCTATCTAGAACATCCATTCTCGTGACAAGTAATCTAGGACGGAGGGAGTATTACTGTTGTTACATCTCGTTCCTCCGTCTGGGAATACTTGTTGAAGAAAATAGATATATTTAGACGTATTTTTAGTTTTAGATACATTATTTTTTATTTTCTTATTTTTTTCTCCGACAAGTATTTTCAAACAGAAAGAGTAGTTCGGAATTTACATTGGCGTCCCTTCCCAGTTCCCACCTCCCTCGGACTGGGTCAATTTACAACCCACATTATCTACTCCCTCCGTTTCTAAATACTTGTCTTTCTAGGCATTTCAACAAGTGACTATATACGGAGCAAAATGAGTGAATCTACACTTTAAAATATGTCTACATACATCGTATGTAGTAGTCATTTGAAATGTCTAGAAAGACAAATATTTAGGAACGGAGGGAGTATGTAGCATGAAAGATCACTAAAGAATTTCAGAAAAGAAGAAACATTATTACCTGTCATTCAGACATTAAGTAGGTTCTTGTCAGGCTGCGCTGTGAAGAATACAAGAGCTGCTGACAGGCTAAAACGGAAATTCTCGTGACAGGAACGTGACGCCTGAACATTTTGTATTCCATTCCTGTCAGCGGCGACACCACCAACACCAGCCCACCGGAAAAGGAAAACAAATTCCATCTCACGCTGCATCTTATCACCTTCCTTGCCCCTCCGCAACCGCAAGGGCCGCCCTCCTCCTCCCGCGCCGCTTCCAAAACTCCAAATCGGAATCCCCTCCCCCCCCTCCCAGCGACAGCCCGGCACACGCGCACCCGGCCGTGATCCGCCACCTTCAGCTGCGCGCGCCAGCCGTCATGCAAGGTACAATAAAATCCTGTCCGAGAATTTGCTTCCTTTCTCGATGCAGCTGGTTTCTTGGCCTGTGCATTCTTCTCCGTTCTTCCCAGCCCTCTGCCGAGGTCGGGTTTCTCGAGGTGGGCTGCTGACTGCTGGTATCATGGTCGATCTTGGGATGGGGTTCTTGTTGCCGAATTGGGAGCTGTTGGGGGTGGAGTGGAGATTTTAGATTTGAGAGCCAGGAATGGTTTCTGTGTAGTGGTCGTATCATTATATGCCCTGTCATCATGGGGCATTTCTCGTTTATTGGCGATGGATTTGCGCGAATCTAACTTGGAATGTGCTCTATGGGTGGATCATACGAAGCAGTACAGGTGGCTGCTTATTTTATTCAATTATTATCTTAAAAGAATTCACCTGCAGCTTATTTTATCAGAAAAAATACTCCCTCCATTCCAAAATATAGCGCGCCCGCGCGCTTTCCGAGGTCTTACTTTGACCATAAATTTAACGGACGAGACCGACTGCGGCGGGAGAAAAAGTTACATAATTAAAAACTTCTTTCGAATACGAATTCACTGATATAACTTTTGCTTCCGCCGCAATCGGTCTTGGTAGTTAAATTTACGGTCAAAGTTGAAGCACGGGGATAGAGGAAGCACTACATTGTGGAATGGAGGGAGTATGTGTTACCAGGACGTTTTTTAATTCGTACTCCCTCCGGTCCTTTTTACTCCGCATATAAGAATTGTCTAAAGTCAAACTTCGCAAAGTTTGGCCATATTTATATGAAAAAATATCAACATCTACCATGTTAAAGTTATACAGTATGAAACTTTAAGTCATGACGCATCTGCTGGTATTAATTTCACGTTGTGAATGTTGGTGTTCTTTTCTATAAAGTTGGTCAAACTTTACGAGGCTTGATTTCAGATAAATCTTATATGCGAACTAAAAAGGACCGGAGGGAGTATCATCTTGTGTCTTACATTTTGAAAAGATTTTTCGTAGTATTCATTGTGATAATTATTGCTGGTGGTTGAATAAAGTGCCATAGCTTATCAGCCATGGGGGTTGGGCTACTTCTGCTGCCGTGGAGGTATAATTGGGGTTATGCAGTTGTCGTTTGTGACTTCTGATGTCTGTCGTACAATGATTGGGTTTCTTATATGGAGGGCTCAAAATGAGCTAATGATAAGTTGGAGTTGGGAAACTATATATTTCCTTGTTGGTGATACATGGCACTTATATCCGACTGTCTTTCGTTCTTGCTATTTTCATTCTGTTTCATCTCCACTGCTATTGTCTGCATCTGTTATGTGGTAATTTGGGTAGTTGCGCTCTTGATCTTTTGGGCTTATCATGCTGATGCACAGTCTTTCTGTTGCTATTTGAGCTTGTTGTTGGTTGATTTTGCTCTTCTGTTTGATGATGATTCTTGCCATCTTGACTTTCTTCAGGAACTTTTTAGCTTCCTATGGAACTGTAATCGAAGCTTGAGATTTGATGCACTGGAATGTTGTTAACAAGGTTCAGAGCTACTTGAACTGTGGTATCCATTCTACATCACAGGTATATGTTTTGCTGTGAACAGATGTGTCTGTCGGTGTAAGTGTCATTCAGAATGACCTGATTAATTTCCAGTACTTAACTGTTCTATTATATTTCCATTTTGATGATATGCAGATTTCTTTCCTTGCCAAGATGGGAGTTTACCTCAGTACTCCAAAGACCGATAAGCTATCCGAAGACGGGGAAAATGATAAACTCAAATTTGGTCTTTCATCTATGCAAGGATGGCGTGCAAGCATGGAAGATGCTGTGAGTTTTCCACTTCAAGGCTATTCTAATTGTTTGATATCACTTAACAACACTGAACATTGAGTTTTGTTTCTAGAACACATACCTTGATGCGTGTTGTTGTGTGTTAGAAGAAAAACGTCAATATAAGGCTTATAAAGTACAAACAACCGTTGGTGGGAACGGACAAACGAAAACAAAGACAAAATAAAGAGGAAACTAAAACAACACTGAGCTCATGAAAGTGGTTTTTCTACTCCCACGGACATTGCACCCATGATCGAAAACATAGCAAATAAAATAAATAAAATTCTGAAACTTTGTGGCTTCGATCATGACCAAATATTTTAGGTGCTTGCAAAAATTGGTGGCCAAATGAAATCCAAGGAGCTCTGTAAAAGAAAAACAAAATTTGTGCTCAAACACATGTCCACTGTTTCAGCGGAATTTGTATTTCATTTGATGTTATTTGGCCACCAAACTTTGCAACCACCTAAAACATTTGTTCATAATCGAAGCCACGAGATTTCAGATTTTTTTGGTAGTTGTTTTGATTTTACTGTTCATCATGGGGTGCAATCATTGTTGAGGAAATCGTTAACTGGTAACTGCTCGGTTGGCTAGCGAGTAGGGGATTAATAGGCTAATCGGCAAGTTAATCGGCCATTTAATCAATTAATCGGACGATTTATCAGTTTATCGGCTACTCGGTGACCCTATGAGTAGGGATTAATCGGCAAGTTAACTGGTTAATCGGATGAATTCTTGAATAGGGGGTGCAATGAACTTGGGTGTAGCTACTACTTTTCCTTGAGCTCATTTCTTAATAGAAACCTTGTTGTCATGACCCAACTTTCTTATCATGATCGTACTTACTACCTGAAAAATAATGCTGATACTTTGAAGCTGGTGGGGCCGCACATTCTAGTTTTGACTTTGACTAGTGCTTCGATGCTCTCCCAGCTAGTGTAAAGCCGGCACTGTAGAACACATTAAACTAAATGATTGATTCACAACCACCCCTGCCTGTGACATAATGTTGCTACACGATTTGTCCAATTTAGTTCCTGAGAGCTGTACAAAACATTAAACTGAATGTCTGATTCGCAACCACTAACTGCTCCTCCAGTTACTTTACGTGGCTTCGGGATTTGTCCAATCTAGGTCCCTAGAGAGCATAAAGGCTCTATTATTTATCTTCCACGGCAACTTGGTGTGGACTTTGTGGGCACATGAAACATTTCATGTGTAAATTATTTTCACCATAAAAGAGACGCCCATTCCCAATATCCAAAATTGTTCATTTAATGAATTGACAAAGAATAGGTATGCTATTGTTTTATTTTTTGGTCACAGGTTCAGGCTTTCAGTTTAATAACCATCATTATCGGATGCATAAGCTCTTGTTTATCAGTCTTTCTAGATTCTAACGAATCAATGTTACGTGGCTTCAGGATTGATGCTTTTAATAACAATCATTATCGGATGCGTAAGTTCTTGTTTATCAATCTTTCCAGATTCTAACGAATCAATGTTGCAGTGATAGTAGTGATGCCTTTGATATGTGATGTTGCTTTAGCACAGTGATCTGAGTATCTGACCTATTTTCTGTTGCACAATAAAGCATAGTTGATCACTTCCAAATGCTGCAATTTTGTTGATATATAAACTAAACATGTTTCTGAAATATTGCAAAAGAAAAACATATTTCTGAAATCTTTCTCTCATGTACTGTTTAATGTCCTGTATAATTTTTCAGCATTCAGCATTGCTAGATCTTGACAATGAGACAGCATTCTTTGGTGTTTTTGATGGCCATGGAGGTACTTGCAAAGATTGGCGCTTTTCTTGTTTGTACCTTAAAACTAAGTCTTTCAAATGTTGTGCACCCTGATATTTCTTTATTTTCTAGGAAGGGTGGTTGCCAAATTCTGTGCAAAATATCTACACTCTCAAGTTCTCAAAAGTGAAGCATATTCTTCTGGTGATCTAGGAACTGCTGTTCATAAAGCTTTCTTTAGGTATATGGGTCATTGGATCACCACATGAAACAATATATGGATTTGGCATTTGTTTTGACATTACTGATAGCATCAACATGATAAAGACTGATTTTGTTTTATTACTTCAGAATGGATGAAATGATGCGAGGACAGAGAGGTTGGAGAGAACTATCTGCACTAGGAGATAAGATGAACAAGTTCAGTGGCATGATAGAAGGGTTGATTTGGTCTCCGAGAGGCAGTGATTCGAAGAATGCAGAAGATGACTGGACTCTAGAGGAGGTATATGTGCAATGGGAGTACAACCCTACTTTATATTGTAAAATAAGGAAACACATAATATGATACTGTTGATGTGTGGACCTTATTTGTGTTTGATTCTAAAAAAGAGTTTCATAAGCTTTGGCAGGTGCAACAATTTCAAAACCTTAATGTTATAAAAAGTAAACTTGTGCAATTTGGACTATTACTCAAACTTAATTTTTTGAAAAAATGTAAGACTTACTGCTATGTTGTCAAAATGGTGTTTACGCTGCACAGTAATATAAATGTGACAGTACAGTTCTGTGCTTAATCATTGAATATAGCATTTTATGGATATTCTGAGAATCTCGAAGTACCATCAATTGTTGCCTCTATTGTTTTAAAAAGATACCGATGTCCACCACATGTAACCTTTCAGCTAGAATTCTTGGTGCCTGTTTTTCTTTACCATGCTTTGCCTCAAGAAGTGGCTTTACTGCTTTAGAGACGATCCTTTGTTAGTTATAGCTATCCCAACTGAAAGGGAAGAGTATTCAGACATCCCTGCTTTGGTTACTTGTATCTGGGGTTTCTTCTGTGTACGTCTTGCTCTCATGTTTTGTTTAGGTTGTATCGCGTAGTGATATCCACACTTTGGTGATGTTCAGCAACATATTTGCTACAAGATAATAGCCAGAGGATATTGACAAATTGCATGTAAATTCAACGCATTGGCGGGGTGATCACATATAGATGTGGTGGTTCATACATAGTTGTGTGGTTTATTTGTTTGTGTAATGTTTGCTTAGCTTTTGCGCTGCATTGCAGTACTACCAACCTGCAAGCTAAGAACGAAAAATAATGGCTATTTTTATAATTTTCATTGTCCAGAAGATGCAGTTACTATGTCCCATTTTTATGTATGCCTAATTTTGTATTTGGGCCACTAAGCCATCTCACACTGATAATATTTGAACAGGGACCCCACTCTGACTTTGATGGGCCAACATGTGGAAGTACAGCATGCGTAGCACTAGTAAGGAATAACCAACTTGTTGTGGCAAATGCTGGTGATTCCCGGTGTGTTATTTCTAGGGCTGGCCAGGTATGTATTCTCGTTCCTGCTATTAGTCACATAATTAGTCATAAAGATGTCTGACAGTCAGACTGTCTGTTCTGTGTCACATCCATGACAGGCATACAATTTGTCCAGAGACCACAAGCCAGAGCTTGTAGCTGAGAGAGAAAGAATACTAAAAGCAGGCGGGTTCATACGCATGGGGCGGATAAATGGAAGTTTGAACTTAGCGAGAGCGATTGGTGTGCATTTTTTTCTTCCCTTTTATTGGTATGTTCTGCCTTGTTGGTGTCTTACCTATATGAGTGCCTTTGTGTAGGAGATATGGAATTTAAGCAGAACAAATTCTTGCCTCCTGAGAAGCAAATAGTGACTTCAAATCCTGACATCAATGTTGTAAGCCCTCTGAATGCTGGCACCACCTTAAATTTCCGCACTTAATCATGATCTGCAATGATCCTTATGCTACATTCTAAGATAATGCAATCTCGTTTTTAGGTGGAGCTTTGCAATGAGGATGACTTTCTTGTTTTAGCATGTGATGGCATTTGGTAAGGCTCTCCACCTGCAGTGTGCATAGCCACACTTTCCCTCATTGTTCTCTCCTTTCGTGTGCAGCTGAAGTGCATAACTTAGTAGCAGCTAGGTGCTATGCTTCATCTGACCTATTGCACTCAAGTCCTAACAGAAGCAACAAATTTATTTAACGAACAGGGACTGTATGTCAAGCCAGCAGTTGGTGGATTTCATCCATGAGCATATAAACACGGTGAGTGCCAAGTTGTTTTCCTATCTGAACAATGTACTTTGGAGGAGATTACGTTTTACGTTTGTCAAATACTCCCTCTGTAAACTAGCAAGACTAGTGATCTAAAAAGTCTTATATTAGTCTACAGAGGGAGTACTTGTTATGTTTAACAACGACACAAAAATGCAGGAGAGCAGCCTTTCTGCAGTGTGTGAAAGAGTGCTCGACAGATGCCTGGCTCCATCAACAATGGGCGGAGACGGATGCGACAACATGACCATGATCTTGGTGCAGTTCAAAAAACCAGTCAGTGACAAGAAAAAGGCTGACGTGGGGGAGCAATCTGCGAAAGGCAAGGAAGAGTCTTGAGGTTCACTGAGTATTACGCGTTAATGCAAAGGCTCCACTGGTGCTGAGGTCTACGGCTCTTGACACGGGCTAGGATGCAAAGTTGCCAATGTGAAATTGTGTGCACTCTGTGGCTGGGGTATCGACTGTATATCAGTCAATTGCTGTGGTTGGCGTGCATTCTGCCTGCGAACCCAGGATAAATCACATTGTTTGGCGCAACATCGAAATCCTGGCAATCAACTTCTGTGAGCCGCTCTGTTCGTCATTGTACAATCCATGTTTCGGATCATCCACGCCTCCCAAATTCATAATTTGGAATGTTTTGTTATGCTATAGTTTGTGTGTATGCTGTAAACGTGGCTGGGGTGTTCCTTTGTTTTTTGGTTGTATATTCCATGCCTCTGCGGCTGTAGCTGTTCTTCTGATCTTGTAATGTATCAAATCTGAATCCAGTGTGTTTCTGTTCTTTGCCACGAATATATTCTTTAGTTGTTTGCCAAGAAAATATCTAGCCTATGTTTTTTCTCTTAATATTTCAAGATAGGTCAGAATCAGTTCGGATATGCAAGTATTCAAGAAATTGTTTAACGGTTTATGCATGCAATAGTTCATATGAACTTAACCCTAAAAAAACTGCCATGATTGTTAAACTTTCAGTTAGAAGTTCTTTTTTCGAAACGGAGGCAAAGATTGCCTCATCTATTAATTAAGTAGAAGAGAATTGCCCAGTTAACTACGGAAAACTAGGCGAAAACCGAAACAAGAGCCAAACCCACCCCAAAGACTAACACACAGGGCAAAGCCCACCCACGAACAACATCGATGACAACCACGTCGCCCACACGACACGAGGTCCATGCCCTCGAAGCTGCAAATATCCCGAGGCCGCCGCCTCGACATCCACTGCTCCGTTGCGCCCTGCGCACTCAACCGACACCGCCTTCCGGGGCCGCCGCCCCGACATGCCACCGCTCACTCTCGAGTAGCAACGCCGCACGATACAGCAGCCTGCAGCCCACACTGCTCAGGACAACCGCACGTAGACCACGAACGCGCACCACATCCGGGGCCGCCGCCCCGACATGCCACCGCTCACCCTCGAGCAGCAACTCCGCACGATACAGCAGTCCGTAGCCCGCACTGCTCAGGACGATCGCACGCAAACCACGAACGCCGCACCACATCCGGGGCCGCCGCCTCGACATACCGTCCAACCGCCCTCGCTGGACGCGTCGACCGAGCCGACAACCTTGCCACCCACGCAGCTCAAGGTCCTCAGCCAAGCCATGTCGACAAACAACCCTACCTCCTGGGGCCACCGCCGCACTGCTGCCCGAGGCCGCCGCCTCGGCTCTCAACTGAAGATCCCGGAGCCGCCGCCCCGGCATACACTGCCCATGAAAACGAAAGAGCCCGCACAACAACCAAAGGCTGACCCTCCAAAGCGACGCCTCCAAGAAGGTTACGACGTAAAACGCCGCCGCCGCCCACTCCAGAATACTGAAGTTTAGGTTCTCACCCGGAGAGCCCAAGTACATGGAAGGAGAGGAGGAACTCTACGACGACGCCTCCAAGAAGGTCACGACACCCGCAGGCGCCGACGTCGTCAAAAGCTTTCGCCCAAGTCCCTCATCTCCTAACAGTGAGCCTGCAGATCTGGGCACCATGGATACCCAGACCACCGGAACCAAGCCTGCTGTGAAGAGCACCTCCCGTCGTCAGCCGCCAAAGCCCTCCCGCGACGACCCACTGCAGCACCTCATGCGACAGAGAGACGACGCGTTTGCCAGGGTCAGATCCGCGGGCAACGCTCGGAATCCACCGTCCCCAGCCGCCGCAGCAGCCCATGCCGATGCAACCATCGCTCCGGGGCGGCCGCCCCAGCATCCTTGCCTTGCCGCAAATCCACGCCGTCCGCCCAGCGAAGCTGCAGAAGCACGCCGCCCAGCACCGTGCGCACACACGCCTAGGCCGCGACCTCCCTGCACACGAGCCCCCGTCGTGGCCTCCCATCCGCGCCTGCGACGCGCCCTGCGCACGCTCGCCGTGCCACCCTGCGCGCCAACGCCTGGCCACACGTGCCTACCCGTGACCAAGCTGCAGCCGCCACGCACCCCCGCCGCGCAGGCCTTGCCATCCTGCGCGTCCGTCCACGCCCGCGCTGCTCGTGGATCTGGCCAAATCCGACCAAATCCGGCCGCCCCCGCCACCACAGCATCACCAGAGAAGCCCGAGGCCGCCGCGCAAGCAGCTGCCGGCCCGACCAAGCGCACCACGCCGGACGCATCTGGATCGAGTGCGCCCAGCTGCGACCCCCGAGGAAGGGCGCCGAGCGACGGAGAAGACCCTGCCGCCGCCTCCAGCACGCGGGCTTTGCCCGGCGATGGCCCCAGGCAGCGGCGAGGGGGAGGCGCCGGTGGAGGGCGCTGCTTGGGAAGAGTTAGACAGGTAAACAACCCTCTGATGCACATATAATTCTGATAAGGAATCAGGGTGTTCCCCCTACATGAATGTTTTAAGATCTGCCTGTAAACTAGAACTACAAGGCCCATTCAGCTAGGAAACAAAGCCAGTCAGCCATCTCTACACAAAACCAAAACAACCAAGACGATAAAATTTTACAACGCAGGTTTCACTTAGGGTTACGGCTGTGAGAATTCTGTTTCGCCTTCTCTACCAGGGGCTTCAGTTGCTGCTTCTCCTCGAGGATCTTGAGGAAATTGAACAAGAAAGGCACGTAGTTGTGCTTCCTCCTGATGTTCTCTGTCTTCCACTTCTTTGCCTTCTCTTCCTCCATTATGATCTTCTCGGTCACAGCCTCAATCTGAGCAGCAACCTCTGCGAGTGACCGCTCAATGGATGGCCTTTGCCGATTGGCAGAAGGATCGCCCATTTGTGATAAGAGGTTCTCCCTCTTCCTCTGAAGTTCCTTGAGCTCCATGATGAAAATTTCCTTCCGGTTCTTTGTGATAGCCATGACACTGAACCTTATCTCATTCTGAGAGAACTTATCAACGCGTTCCTGGATGACAGGCTGCACCATCTTCAGCCACCCCATCTCCCCAATACCACCTGGGCATTTTCCCAGGCTAATCGGTCCTTCCTTTAGTCCATCAAGCTCATACAGGACGCCGTCAACAGGAACATAGCTAATGAAATGGTAGACATCATCATCCTTGGATTTCTGTTCCTCGGAGTAGTCATCTGACTTTGCAAATGAATTACTGGTCATACGAATGCTTTCACAATTCACTATAGCCAATCCTTTGAGCTCTGGCGGCATGTCCTTTGCAAACTCCTTGAGCTTTTTGAGGTCCTCGCTAAGGGTGATGCCAGAAGAGTTCAACAGAACAGAAATAATAGCTTGGGTTGCACATGCACTGTTAATTATCTACGAGTAAAAAAAGATTTGGTTATAAAACTGATGCAGAGTAAACGCAGCGCAAACAAACTCAATCAACGTAACTACCCTGACCTGATTAGCAAAGAACAGATTTGGGACCGCATCCTTGATAACAGGGCGCTCATCTTTTTCTGGAGGTCGCCATTTGTACAGAACTATAAGCCCATAAATTGGCCTGCAAAAACACCAATTTGTTTGACACAGTTGATTCAGGAAAAATGACATTCATGGTAATGGGCAGCAGGGATAGCATACTGAAGATCATTGAGGGCATCAAGATCAAGTGAGTAGAGTTCATCAACCTGTTAAGGAAGAATAACATAGAATATTATAAAATAACAGCTTTTGAGGAGGTATAAAAAGATTTCCATCTTTCGTAGAAAGAAGCACATGTAGAAACCAGAAACAGATTATTAGCTCCTAAAACTAAACCAGATTGTTGTGCAACATTTTTAAAAGAAAAGTGTCGATGTGCTTCAAAAACATAGTTTTAGTATTTGCGAGCCTGGGTGAATCGAGAAGCCTATAAGTCAACCAGATAATGAAATAGAAAAGCATGCTTAATTTTCCTACTTGGTCAAAATAGCAAGTTTTTTTTATCGTATGGGAGCGCTGAATGCAAAAATGTTCTTACCCTTGTACTAATTCATCGAGTGATTAGTGCCCAGCTGACTTAGGAAAGAAAAAGTGAACTCATGGTATGTGATTACTTACTTGGAGACCCTTCAATTGCAACTGTTGCAACAGCTCCGTAAAAACACCTACACAGTATGCAGAGGTTGAGAGTTTTTCCTCTTTCTTGGAAAAGAGCAAAGCCAGAAATTAAAAATGTTCTAGTTAGAACATGTAGCTAACATATAAAAACATGCTTGGGAAGATAAATCCAGTTTTTTTCACCAATCCAATGATACTTGTTAAGAGAGGGGGAATCAATACACACTTGAGTAAGTATGAGAGGAATTTCCTCTTGACTCGCAATGAAGACACATTAGTACTGTGAATTTTAAATCGCAAACAACCATTTTATTAGCCATATCCGTAGTAAACTTCAAACAACAACCTACTTGGCAAGCCTCTGTAGGACTACAAACAACCTGAGCAAATAGCTGGGCACTCTCCTGAGGTGAAATAGGCGACACTGCACATGTCTTAATCTTCTGTGACGAACAACAACAACAATAACAACAACAAAGCCTTTAGTCCCAAACAAGTTGGGGTAGGCTAGAGGTGAAACCCATAAGATCTCGCGACCAACTCATGGTTCGGGCACATGGATAGCAAACTTCCACACACCCTTGTTCATAGCTAGTTCTTTGGTGATACTCCAATCCCCTATGACTATTAAACACAAAATTAAACAGTTATATTAAGTAACAGCTCCCAAGACGAAGGTCCAAGATGCCATCACAAGACCACACATGATGGTTTCTGGCATATCCATCCACGTCTAGTAAATTTCCGGTAAAACCAGAAACAAGTAGCACCAGTGAGGACTAATGATCATGGAGGAGCCTTATCAGTACACCGTAAGACGGAATGCACAGAGCAAACCTGGTTCGACTAGTACCAGATAATCCATCCATTCAGTTATAAAAGTAAATTTTACCAGGGTCATTCTCGATTGGCGCCCAAGACATGTCGACGAGCCCTCTGCAAACCTGCAATCGACAGCAGGGGCGGATCTAGACACCATAAATTTCTGGAGATTAGCTCGGGATTGAAGTAATCACTGGATGTGTAAAGTTCATACCTCAAAACCGAAGTCCAAGATTGCGCGTGGGGGGGAAGAGAGCAGGGACTCTACGAAACAGGGAGGGCGCCGGCGACGAGGCGCGTGAGGGGCAGAGGGCGGGCGCGGCGGCAGTTCTAGGGCACAGCGGCGGTGGACTGGAGCTTGGGTAGGTCAGAAGGGAGAGGAGAGATACGGGATGGTGGAGAGGAAAAAAAAAGTCGAGGCCGTGGAGGTCTGGAGCAGATGGATTTGGACGGCTCAGATGGTTTGGCCAAATGACTAATGGAGATCGGACGGCAGATATTTGACTTTGTATTAGAAAGGGAAAAAGAATCCATTGGCGACGTCCTGTCAAAAAATCAATTAAAGGCATTAAAAAATCGATTAGGGAAAAGGAAGCCTGAAGTTTATTTGTATTTTAATAATATTCAGGAAAAACAATCATGAGTGTGTGATATTCTTGTTAATAATATTCAGATTACGAGGCTTTCGGTAGCATGCGTAAATTTTGACACTTTTATATGTGGTCCAACTCAATTATGCTGAGTGAAAACAGGTAAACAAAATCATGTTGTCATCTCTACTCCTAAAGGGGCGTAGCTAACGTCGCCTCACCTCCATCAATCATATATTATCTCTACTCCTAAAGTGCAACCATTGAGTTGATGTCAGGACCCCGACTCAATGCCACATCGATCTAGCATGTAACACCTCATATCACTTTGCGGCCTCACGCACGGTATTTCCACGGGTGTCGCCTTACCTTTGCCCGGGACCGTTTGCGCCTTTTGGCACACGTATATGATAGTGTCGCTAGCATCCATATGATAAGGAGCCCGGGCTGACATGGCTAGTCGTAAACCCAAAGTGGCACAAACCTACAGGGACAGGCATCCATGACCCAGCATCGAACGTGTCGGTCATCAGCAAGTGGGTCCGGGCTGTAGCACTGGGCTAGCAGGACTCCGGTAAACCGGGCTGTAGCGGGCTAACAGGGCTCCGGTACTCAATGCGTGACATTTCCCCGAAGGGACAGACACAGGAACGAAGAAGGACACATGCCGGCCAGCCTAAGTGTTCCGGAGCAGTAGCAAGCTACCATGGCTCAATGGAAACACTAGGAGACATTTCCCGGTAAGAGAGGCTACTAAAGATAAACAACTAGATAGTCAGATCCCACACATACCAAGCATTTCAATCATACACACAATATGCTCGATATGTGCAAATACAACAAGGCATCACAACATGACTCTACGACACAAGTACTTTATTTAAAGACTCAGAGAGCCATACATAACATACATACAAGTACGGGTCACACGACCCACATTTAAATCATACAGTCATACAAACCAGCAGCGGAAGTAACTTGTCTGAGTACAGACAACTAGTAAAATAAAAGAGGCTTGGAAAGCCTAGCTATACTACGTGGACCTTCACAAGCTCAGGATTACCACCTGGGCCTTAGTCTACTCGTCGATGTCAACATCTACGAAGAACCCATCAGAAGGGGTTGCAGCGTCTTCTGTAAAATGTAAATTATAGCAACATGAGTACAAAGGTACCCAGCAAGACTTACGTCAGATCCTACATACATGCACATTATCAAGAAGGGTTGGTGGAGTTATTGCAGCAAGCCAGCTTTGACTCTTGGCTAAACTATCCTACGAGACTCCAACTTGAAATGGTTTTGCGCACACGAGTCCACTACTCACCACTTCAATACACTACCGAGAATCCACCTCCGTCTTCCTACGGAGGGGCCATCCTCGGCACTCACGTTTATCTTGAAGCTTTTAGTAGTTTCCAGTTTACTTGTCTATGAACTGTATAGGCAACCAAGTAGTCCTTCACCGCGGACGCGGCTATTCGAATAGATTAGGTTAACCCTGCAGGGGTGTACTTCTTCATACACGCTCTCACCACTTACCGCCGTTTACACGACATGTACTCGGCAACCTTCAAGCGGAAGCCCAACGTGGGTGTCGGCCACGACCTACCTAATCACCTAAGTCTCCAATCCAGGTTTATCACCTATCCAGGTTCCATCCGCAGGGAGTCCGGCCGAGGTTTCCCATACGGCCCCGAACGATGTGTACAGGATTCCCGAGATACCTAATGGGTATCCGGTACACCGTGCCACGTACATACCGCATCACAGCCCACCCCTACGGTCAGCGCTGTCCACGGCCTCCAGTAGGCTACAAACACCAGAAACTACTTGCAACTCCTAGACAGAGAACTAGGGTGAATAAGAAGCCGAGAGGGTCCATTGGTTTCGGGCCCAATGCATGGTAGTAGCTGATTCTTAAATCACACATACAGATCTCAGTGCTTAAGGTCGGCTTCAATGAAACAACCCACCATGTACTCCTACATGGCCTCTCATCGATCCCTTTACCAAATCGTGTTCACCACATCACTCTCAATACCGGCATGATCATTTCACTCTAGCCCATCACCCAGATGAACCAGACCTGACACGACTCTAAGCATAGCAGGCATAGCAAGGTAGGAACAACACATACATATGGCTCAATCAACTCCTACACATGCTAGTGTGTTTCATCTAGTTACTGTGGCAATGACAGGTCATGCAGAGGAAATGGGTTCGACTACCGTAGCGCACAACAGTTTGAAACGCGTTGTCTTAATGCAGTAAAAGAGAGTAGAAGCGAGAACATGGGATTGTATCGATATGATCAACTGGTTGGTTGCTTGCCTGATGGGTCGGTGCACTGATATTGCTCTTCGTTAGGGTAATCACGGTACTCCTCGGGGGCAGAACCTGCCGCAAAGAACACCAATACACAACATCACCAAACAATATGCAACAATATGATGCATGCATGAGACATGGCAGTATGAGTGTGTTGGGCTAATGCAACTAAGACCAGATGGGTTTGAGCCAATTTGAACCAAAGATTCAAATTCCAAACACATTTGTGATCTTAAATAGTGCTTTATCATGTTTTGCACTAAACAGCAAGTTAACTTGTTTAAACATGCATGAAAACAGTACAGATGGATAGATTGGATTTTTCTGATCATTTTTCATATATAATTTGTTTGATTTGGAGCTACGGTTGAATTTCTATGATTTTTAGAAGTTTGCAACAATTTCTGGAATTTCCTGAATTATTTTAAAACCAGAAAATAATTACTGCGTCAGCATTGCGTCATGCTAACCTCAGCAGGTCAACAGACCCGGTCCAGGTCAAACCTGACGCGTGGGTCCAGGGTGTCAGTGCAATTAGTTTAGTTGAAATTTAATTAAAACTAAACTAGATTAGTTAACAGGGCTGGGCCCCACCTGTCAGTGACTCAACGGAGTCAACCTGGGCCCACCCGTGGTCAAAGTCAAAGTCAGCTGCGCCGGCGTTTAGCCGCCGGCGAGCCCGACGCGGCGGCGGAAGTGGTTTTGGCCGTTCCGGCCACCAAATGGGTCGCGGAGGGCATCAGGGTGGAGCTGAGGACGACCCGCGACTCTTGGTGGAGTCCGTTGGGGTCGGGGTGGCCGGAGTTGGCGCCGGTGACGACCTAGGCGGCGACCAGAGTTCAGTTGGAGACGAACTCGAGCTAGGGGGTGCAATGAGGTGCGGGGAGTGCACGGTTGGACTCAACGCAACGTGGTGAGCGCGATGGACACCGTGAGGTGGCCGGAGGATGGTCGGGAGCACGTCGGCGACGAGATCCACGGCGGTGCGTGCGGGTGATCTTCGTGTGGTGGCTACACGGCTCGGGGGCGAGAGAGGAAGAGTAGGAGGGGTAGCTAGGCTCACAGAGCACCCGTAGAGGCCACCGGCGGGGTCGGGGACGAGCTGATGCGGCGACGGCGTTGAAAGGGATCTCCGGCGACGGCGAACTCGGGCGAGGTCGGTGCGGTGGACTCGGGCCTCACGAGCACGCGGGGCTCGGTTAGCTCGACGAAGTGGACGGCGGCGGAGCTCCTGGACACGATGAGACGACGCACGGGCGGCGGGGAGCGCGGCTACGGCGATGGAGCGGCGGCGGTGGCGTCGGCCATGGCTGGGGAGCACGAGAGGGAGGATCTGGAGAGGAGAGGGGGCATCTGGGGGGTTTGGGGGAGAGAGAGAGATCGATCCACGGCGTTAGCCGGGCGAGTGGAGCGGCGAGGTGGCGCGCAGGTGCGTGGCACCCATGCGGTGCTCGCCGTCTTGCACCTGCCTGCCTGCCTGGCCCGGCAAGCAGCTCGCTGGCACGGCGCTGGGCTGGGCCGGCAGGTGGGCCGGTTAGCGGGCGCCAGGTAAGTATTTCTGTTATTTTCCTTTTTCTATTTTTCTGCAACTTTGTTGAATTTTTTAAAAATACCTAGAAAGTTCCAAAATTCACCAAACTGCTCCTGGTTCAAAATTGGAATGTTTCCAACATGAAACATTTCAGTTTAGGAATATTTGAGCATTTGAAATATTTTATATAATTTTAAATGCCCAAATTCAAATACTTATCATTTAATCCAAAGACCCTAAGATGACCTAGAAAATTGTGCAACACTTTTGGCAGAGGTTCTGAACCAGGACAAAAATGATGGACATTTTAGAAGGGCATTTCAGGTTCATTGAAATTATTTTTAGTAAACCCTAGTTGTTTTCAGAGGGGGCTGGGGGTTCTGGCATCCCTATTTCAAGTTTCTGATGAAAGAGTAGACATGATGCAACACTCTAATGCATGAACTAGCTAGGGTGTGACAACTCACCCCCACTCAAAAGAATCTCGTCCCGAGATTGGGTTCCTCCGGAAAGAAGGTGGGATACTCGAGTCGAAGACGATCCTCCCTTTCCCAAGTTGCTTCATTCTCAGAATGGTGCGACCATTGAACCTTGAGAAACTTGATATTATGACGTCGAGTGGTACGCTCAGCTTGATCGAGGATACGAACGGGGTACTCTCGATACGTGAGATTATCTTGGAGATCAAGCGTTTCGTGGTCCACTCCACAGATAGGATCCGAGAAGCAACGCCTGAGTTGAGAAACGTGGAAGACATCGTGGACTCTGGAGAGATGCGGAGGTAGTTCCAATTGGTAGGCAACTTCTCCTCGTTTTGCGAGAATGCGAAAGGGTCCAATGTAACGAGGAGCCAATTTGCCCTTGATACCGAAGCGATGGGTTCCCTTCACAGGAGTAACCCGAAGGTAAGCCTTCTCGTCAACCTCAAAAGTCATAGCCTTATGTTTTCGGTCATATTGACTCTTTTGACGAGATTGGGCTGTTTTCAACTTTTCACGAACGATGCGAACTTGCTCCTCTGCTTCCTGAATCATATCCGGGCCAAAGAATTGTCTTTCCCCGGTTTCTAACCAGTTAAGAGGCGTTCGACACCTTCGTCCATAGAGAACTTCAAAAGGGGCTTTGCCCAAGCTGGATCGATAGCTGTTGTTATAAGCAAATTCGGCAAATGGAAGGCATTTCTCCCACTCCATTCCGAATGAGATAACAGAAGCTCGAAGCATGTCTTCTAGAATCTGGTTGACGCGTTCCACTTGACCACTTGATTGAGGGTGGAAAGCGGTACTAAAAGAAAGGCGGGTTCCCATAGCATTTTGGAAACTTTCCCAAAATCGAGAGGTGAAAAGACTTCCTCGATCCGAGTTAATTTCCAAAGGAACACCATGGAGAGACACTATTCGGGAGATGTATAAGTCTGCCAATTGACTAGCGGTTATACTCTCGCGAACAGGTAGGAAATGGGCTACTTTGGAAAGACGATCGACAACGACGAAGATAGCATTATTCCCTCTCTTGGTCCTGGGAAACCCGGTGATGAAGTCCATATCAATTTTATCCCATTTCCATTCAGGAATAGCTAGGGGTTGAAGGGTGCCAGCAGGCCGTTGATGCTCTGCTTTTACACGACGGCAGACGTTGCAATTAGCAATATACTGAGCAATTTCTCTCTTCATCCTAGTCCACCAGAACCTCTAGCGTAGGTCCTGATACATCTTAGTGCTACCGGGATGAATAGTGAGAGGAGATTCATGAGCTTCCTTAAGGATCAATCGCCTCAGGTTTCGCACCTTGGGGACCACTAGCCGATTCCCGAAGTATACGACTCCTTGATCATCAATGGAGAAACAATTCGCAACTCCTTTCTTGATGTTTCTCTTGATGCGGGAAATTCCCGGATCTACTTTCTGTGCTTTGATGATCTGATCCGTAAGGGTAGGTTTTGCCACCAAGGTGGAAAGAAATCCTTGAGGAACAATGTGAAGGTTAAGCTTCCGAAATTCCTCATGGAGAAGCGGTTGACTTTGTTGTAACATCAGGTTGTTACAATAAGATTTACGACTTAGCGCATCAGCCATGACGTTGGCTTTCCCTGGGGTGTAAGTTATTCCTAAGTCGAAATCTGTGATCAACTCGACCCAACGTCTTTGCCTGAGATTTAAATCCGGTTGGGTGAATATATACTTCAGACTTTGGTGATCAATGTAGATTTTGCAACGATTACCGAGAAGATAATGTCGCCATGTTTTGAGTGCATGGACTACAGCTGCAAGCTCTAGATCATGAGTGGGGTAGTTTTCCTCATGTGGGTGTAATTGCCATGAAGCATAAGCAATTACGTGTCGATCTTCCATGAGAATACAGCCTAGTCCTTGTCGCGAGGCGTCGCAGTAGATAACAAAATCCTTGGAAAAATCCGGTGGTACCAGTACGGGAGCAGAGGTTAAATGTCTTTTCAATTCCTGGAAACTGTGCTCACATTGTGGAGTCCACTCGAACTTTTTATCTTTCTTGAGGAGTTCAGTTAGAGGTTTGGCAACTTTGGAGAAATTCTCGACAAAGCGACGGCAATAGCTCGCTAAGCCCAGAAAACTCCGAACTTGCTTGACCGGTTCAGGTGGAGTCCAATTAAGGACGGCTTGAACTCGCTCAGGGTTAACAGCAATGCCTTTACCAGAAATTACATGTCCAAGATAGGTCACTTCTGACAACCAGAATTCACATTTAGAAAATTTGGCATAAAGGCGATGCTCTCGAAGTTTCTTCAACACTAGCCTTAGGTGTTCGGCATGTTCTTCCTCGTTCTTGGAGTAGATGAGTATATCATCGAGGTAAACCACGATGAATTTATCCAAATACTCCATGAAGATTGAGTTCATCAGCCGAGAGAAGGTGGCTGGAGCGTTGGTTAAACCGAAGGACATGACGGTGTACTCGTATTGGCCATAACGAGTAACAAAGGCCGTTTTCGGAATGTCCCCGTTTCTGATTTTGATTTGATGGTAGCCCAACCTCAAATCCATTTTAGAGAAGACTGAGGATCCAGCGAGCTGATCATACAGGTCATTGATCCTGGGGAGCGGATACTTGTTCTTAATTGTGACCAAGTTGACAGGTCAATAATCTACAACCATCCGGTCCGTACCATCCTTCTTCTCGACGAAGAGGACGGGGCAAGCCCAAGGAGATGAACTAGGTCGGATGAAACCCTTTTTCAAGGACTCATCAAGTTGTTTCTTAAGCTCGGCTAGTTCAAAAGGTGCCATCTTGTAGGGTCTTCTGGAAATCGGGACAGTTCCTGGAATGAGATCTATCACGAATTCGACATCTCTGTCAGGTGGAACACCTGGCAATTCCTCTGGGAAGACATCCGGAAAGTCACGGACTACCGGAACGTCCTCAAGGTCTGGCAAAGGGCTGGCGTTAAGAGAATATAACTTTCGCTTGGTTATTCGGGTCAAGATATTGACTATCTTCCCCGAAGGATGGGTGAGTTGAACAGTCCTAGAAAAGCAATCAATTTTGGCATGATGGGCTGACATCCAGTCCATACCCAAGATGATATTAATATCCGAAGATTTGAGGGCTATCAAAGATGCGAGAAAAACAAGTTTGTTGACTTGAATTTCATTTCCATGGCTTACTCTAGAAGTTTGCCATTTGGATCCCGGAGTTTGAATTACCATAGAGGTGGGCATCTCATAGAATGTGGTGTTATGCAGATGAGCATAACTCTCGGATATAAATGAATGAGATGCTCCTGTATCGAAAAGAACAGATGCCGGGTGGCAATTAACAAGGAGCGTACCGAGGACGACGTTGGGATCCTCTTGAGCTTCCTCGGCAGAGATATAGTTGACATGGCCACGTGTAGCGGTGGCCGGCTTGGCGTGGAACACTTTCCCTGTCGGCTTGCCGCGGCCAACAGTTTTTGCTGTCTGGTTGGGGTTGGTTTGGGGACACTCGCGCATATAGTGGCCTGATTCCCCACATTTGAAACAAGGCACGGAACTGGTACGTGGAGGGGCATTGTTGGTTGGACCACCATAGGGCTTGGCTGGTGCATATGGCTGAGCTGGGCGAGGTGCCTGGAAGGATGGCCTCGGTGTGAACCTGGGTGGCAGGGCAGTGTTAGGCACCCACACGCGGCGCTTCTGAGGACCAACACCGGATGAGGAACCCAAGTCACGGCCATGCTTGCGTGTTGCTTCATAATCAGTCTGACCAGTCTCAGCACTGATGGCTTTGTTAACAAGCTTCTGAAAAGATGTGCACTCATGCAGACAGAGGTCGCGGCGAAGCTCAGGACTAAGCCCCTTACGGAACCTTGCCTGCTTCTTGGCATCAGTAGAAACTTCCTCCATTTCATAACGGGCAAGGTTACCAAACTCCCTGCTATAAGCGTCAACAGAGAGTCGACCTTGAGTGAAACTACAGAACTCCTCACGTTTACGGTCCATGAGACCCTCCGGAATGTGATGTTCACGGAAAGCCTCGCTGAATTCAGCCCAAGTAGTGACATGGTCCGCTGGGCGCATAGCTCCATAATTCTCCCACCATAGACTGGCGGGGCCTTCAAGATGATATGCAGCAAAGGTGACCTTGTCAGCCTCCGCTACTAGCGCAGAATGCAGTTTGTGAGAAATACTGCGAAGCCAGTCATCAGCGTCGAGAGGCTCGACGGAGTGGTGGAACGTGGGTGGATGTAACTTGATGAAATCACTGAGTGACACCAAGTTAGTCCTCTGATGGTGTGCTGTGTTTTGTTCAATACGCTCCAACAAACGGTTGGTCTCTCGCTTGTTTCTCTCAGCCTCTAGCATAACTTCTGCCAGAGAGGGAGGGTGAGGCAGATTTGTATCCCCAACTCTGCTGCCTTCGGCCTGCTCTGGGGGAGCAGGGTTGTTGCGGGTGTTGACCATCCTAGGAAAAACAAGACAATGGTTTAGTCCAACATGACAAGATTCCGACATAGAATGTAGAATGTAATGGACAACTCAGAATGCAAGATGATCATCCGTATGACATGGTAGATACAGAAACTACTTCTTTTATTCCATCGTCATACACACCATACGAGGTTTAGTACAAGACCAACAAGTACTACTACGGTGAGGGGAGGATTACATATCATCGGAGGCATCCCAAGCTCCTATACATTATTTTTCCTACACCCCCAGGATTACTACATGCTAAGTCATATTCCACAAGTCACGCGGGACGGTGGGAATACAACTATTACAATACCTAGTGGAACTACTACTATCTCAGTCATCTCCGTGGTAGTTCTCATAGAAGTCTCCTCCATAGCCTGGAAGTTCAACGTGAGCATTCGGAAACAACCGGTCCTGAGGAGCCTGTGGACCAAAAGGGCTAGGGTGAGGTCTTGGACCAACAAACGGTTGCTTGCGAGGACCACGAGGTGGGGTGATGCCTCCCACATCATGCCAATCCATCATGTCCGGCAGAGCAGACCTAACAGGATACAGATCTCTCATATCCATGCATCCAGCTTGCACAGCCGATGCAAACCGAGTCAAGGTGGCCCAATGATCGGCGCGGGTGTTGAAAAGCTCCATTCTCAAGGCCCGATTCTCTCGGTCCTTATCCTCGAGCAACTCAGCAGTGGTGCGAGTTAGTGAGTCCTCCTGACTGGGGTCAGCATAGATAGCCCGGAGATAACCGTGCGCTCCAGGAAGTGAAGCTGGCATATACCAAAAGTCGGTGTTGCGAAGCAGGCCAGTCCTGACTTGCATGATGGTCATCATAGAATAAGCCGCATCTTGCACAGCCATCTCAATAGTAACACCGAGCCCATAGGAACAGTGAAGAGCCTCGGTAGAACCAGGATAAGAGGGAAATATCCGGACGGTGCAAAGATACTGGCTTTGGTTAAAATCTCGAAACTGCTCTTCGACCGTGTATTCGGGATACCAACGGTAACCCGTCTCGATCATCACTCGGACTAACATAGACGTATGACCGGTCACACCAATGCATCGGGTCAGGCGAACCACTTGATTTTGGTCACGAGTGGCCATCTGAAAGCATAACCATAATGCAAAGGCATTAGAATTTCTAGCAAAATTTCGACAGCATGACGGCTGTAAATGCTCAAGAAGGGTTTGAGACATTTATCAAAAAAATTGCATAGACACTCAACAATATCATATCAAGGTTCTGGGTTCAACTTATCAGCATAACAAGGTAGTAGAACTGAACTAGGCTTGTAGTCATCAAACCTATAAGGTACTACTGATTCGTAACACGTGAACCTGATAGAGAGAGAAGATCCTAATCCTTAATCCCTGGTAGAAGAATGGACTGACTCAGATCAGAATGCCATGAGGTAAAGAAGTAAAAAGAGCCTTACGTACCATCCCACAATCAATTCCCCTACATATAACTAAAGCATTTCTAGACTCAACATCGACCAGTTTGGCTTGGAGAACCTACAGGCAGTCCGACTCTGATACCAACGCTGTCAGGACCCCGACTCAATGCCACATCGATCTAGCATGTAACACCTCATATCACTTTGCGGCCTCACGCACGGTATTCCCACGGGTGTCGCCTTACCTTTGCCCGGGACCGTTTGCGCCTTTTGGCACACGTATATGATAGTGTCGCTAGCATCCATATGATAAGGAGCCCGGGCTGACATGGCTAGTCGTAAACCCAAAGTGGCACAAACCTACAGGGACAGGCATCCATGACCCAGCATCGAACGTGTCGGTCATCAGCAAGTGGGTCCAGGCTGTAGCACTGGGCTAGCAGGACTCCGGTAAACCGGGCTGTAGCGGGCTAACAGGGCTCCGGTACTCAATGCGTGACATTTCCCCGAAGGGACAGACACAGGAACGAAGAAGGACACATGCCGGCCAGCCTAAGTGTTCCGGAGCAGTAGCAAGCTACCATGGCTCAATGGAAACACTAGGAGACATTTCCCGGTAAGAGAGGCTACTAAAGATAAACAACTAGATAGTCAGATCCCACACATACCAAGCATTTCAATCATACACACAATATGCTCGATATGTGCAAATACAACAAGGCATCACAACATGACTCTACGACACAAGTACTTTATTTAAAGGCTCAGAGAGCCATACATAACATACATACAAGTACGGGTCACACGACCCACATTTAAATCATACAGTCATACAAACCAGCAGCGGAAGTAACTTGTCTGAGTACAGACAACTAGTAAAATAAAAGAGGCTTGGAAAGCCTAGCTATACTACGTGGACCTTCACAAGCTCAGGATTACCACCTGGGCCTTAGTCTACTCGTCGATGTCAACGTCTACGAAGAACCCATCAGAAGGGGTTGCAGCGTCTTCTGTAAAATGTAAATTATAGCAACATGAGTACAAAGGTACCCAGCAAGACTTACGTCAGATCCTACATACATGCACATTATCAAGAAGGGTTGGTGGAGTTATTGCAGCAAGCCAGCTTTGACTCTTGGCTAAACTATCCTACGAGACTCCAACTTGAAATGGTTTTGCGCACACGAGTCCACTACTCACCACTTCAATACACTACCGAGAATCCACCTCCGTCTTCCTACGGAGGGGCCATCCTCGGCACTCACGCTTATCTTGAAGCTTTTAGTAGTTTCCAGTTTACTTGTCTATGAACTGTATAGGCAACCAAGTAGTCCTTCACCGCGGACGCGGCTATTCGAATAGATTAGGTTAACCCTGCAGGGGTGTACTTCTTCATACACGCTCTCACCACTTACCGCCGTTTACACGACATGTACTCGGCAACCTTCAAGCGGAAGCCCAACGTGGGTGTCGGCCACGACCTACCTAATCACCTAAGTCTCCAATCCAGGTTTATCACCTATCCAGGTTCCATCCACAGGGAGTCCGGCCGAGGTTTCCCATACGGCCCCGAACGATGTGTACAGGGTTCCCGAGATACCTAACGGGTATCCGGTACACCGTGCCACGTACATACCGCATCACAGCCCACCCCTACGGTCAGCGCTGTCCACGGCCTCCAGTAGGCTACAAACACCAGAAACTACTTGCAACTCCTAGACAGAGAACTAGGGTGAATAAGAAGCCGAGAGGGTCCATTGGTTTCGGGCCCAATGCATGGTAGTAGCTGATTCTTAAATCACACATACAGATCTCAGTGCTTAAGGTCGGCTTCAATGAAACAACCCACCATGTACTCCTACATGGCCTCTCATCGATACCTTTACCAAATCATGTTCACCACATCACTCTCAATACCGGCATGATCATTTCACTCTAGCCCATCACCCAGATGAACCAGACCTGACACGACTCTAAGCATAGCAGGCATAGCAAGGTAGGAACAACACATACATATGGCTCAATCAACTCCTACACATGCTAGTGGGTTTCATCTAGTTACTGTGGCAATGACAGGTCATGCAGAGGAAATGGGTTTGACTACCTAGCACACAGCAGTTTGAAACGCGTTGTCTTAATGCAGTAAAAGAGAGTAGAAGCGAGAACATGGGATTGTATCGATATGATCAACTGGTTGGTTGCTTGCCTGATGGGTCGGTGCACTGATATTGCTCTTCGTTAGGGTAATCACGGTACTCCTCGGGGGCAGAACCTGCCGCAAAGAACACCAATACACAACATCACCAAACAATATGCAACAATATGATGCATGCATGAGACATGGCAGTATGAGTGTGTTGGGCTAATGCAACTAAGACCAGATGGGTTTGAGCCAATTTGAACCAAAGATTCAAATTCCAAACACATTTGTGATCTTAAATAGTGCTTTATCATGTTTTGCACTAAACAGCAAGTTAACTTGTTTAAACATGCATGAAAACAGTACAGATGGATAGATTGGATTTTTCTGATCATTTTTCATATAT
Source organism: Triticum aestivum (assembly GCF_018294505.1). Classification (NCBI taxonomy): domain Eukaryota; kingdom Viridiplantae; phylum Streptophyta; class Magnoliopsida; order Poales; family Poaceae; genus Triticum; species Triticum aestivum. The sequence continues at coordinate 131,173,030 of NC_057809.1, read as the reverse complement.
AATTTGTTTGATTTGGAGCTACGGTTGAATTTCTATGATTTTTAGAAGTTTGCAACAATTTCTGGAATTTCCTGAATTATTTTAAAACCAGAAAATAATTACTGCGTCAGCATTGCGTCATGCTGACCTCAGCAGGTCAACAGACCCGGTCCAGGTCAAACCTGACGCGTGGGTCTAGGGTGTCAGTGCGATTAGTTTAGTTGAAATTTAATTAAAACTAAACTAGATTAGTTAACAGGGCTGGGCCCCACCTGTCAGTGACTCAACGGAGTCAACCTGGGCCCACCCGTGGTCAAAGTCAAAGTCAGCTGCGCTGGCGTTTAGGCGCCGGCGAGCCCGACGCGGCGGCGGAAGTGGTTTTGGCCGTTCCGGCCACCAAATGGGTCGCGGAGGGCATCGGGGTGGAGCTGAGGACGACCCGCGGCTCTTGGTGGAGTCCGTTGGGGTCGGGGTGGCCGGAGTTGGCGCCGGTGACGACCTAGGTGGCGACCGGAGTTCGGTTGGAGACGAACTCGAGCTAGGGGGTGCAGTGAGGTGCGGGGAGTGCACGGCTGGACTCAACGCAACGTGGTGAGCGCGATGGACACCGTGAGGTGGCCGGAGGATGGCCGGGAGCACGTCGGCAACGAGATCCACGGCGGTGCGTCCGGGTGATCTTCGTGCGGTGGCTACACGGCTCGGGGGCGAGAGAGGAAGAGTAGGAGGGGTAGCTAGGCTCACAGAGCACCCGTAGAGGCCACCGGCGGGGTCGGGGACGAGCTGATGCGGCGACGGCGTTGAAAGGGATCTCCGGCGACGGCGAACTCGGGCGAGGTCGGTGCGGTGGACTCGGGCCTCACGAGCACGCGGGGCTCGGTTAGCTCGACGAAGTGGACGGTGGCGGAGCTCCTGGACATGACGAGACGACGCACGGGTGGCGGGGAGCGCGGCTACGGCGATGGAGCGGCGGCGGTGGCGTCGGCCATGGCTGGGGAGCGCGAGAGGGAGGAGCTGGAGAGGAGAGGGGGCGTCTGGGGGGTTCGGGGGAGAGAGAGAGATCGATCCACGGCGTTAGCCGGGCGAGTGGAGCGGCGAGGCGGCGAGCAGGTGCGTGGCACCCATGCGGTGCTCGCCGTCGAGCACCTGCCTGCCTGCCTGGCTGGGCAAGCAGCTCGCTGGCGCGGCGCTGGGCTGGGCCGGCAGGTGGGCCGGTTAGCGGGCGCCAGGTAAGTCTTTCTATTATTTTCCTTTTTCTATTTTTCTGCAACTTTGTTGAATTTTTAAAAATACCTAGAAAGTTCCAAAATTCACCAAACTGCTCCTGGTTCAAAATTAGAATATTTCCAACATGAAACATTTCAGTTTAGGAATATTTGAGCATTTGAAATATTTTATATAATTTTAAATGCCCAAATTCAAATACTTATCATTTAATCCAAAGACCCTAAGATGACCTAGAAAATTGTGCAACACTTTTGGCAGAGGTTCTGAACCAGGACAAAAATGATGGACATTTTAGAAGGGCATTTCAGGTTCATTGAAATTACTTTTAGTAAACCCTAGTTGTTTTCAGAGGGGGCTGGGGGTTCTGGCATCCCCATTTCAAGTTTCTGATGAAAGAGTAGACATGATGCAACACTCTAATGCATGAACTAGCTAGGGTGTGACAGTTGACCCATTTAACGCGCGCATTAACTCAATCAATCGGCACTTTCCCAAAATAACGACATGCATTAACTAATTGAAATAATCTCAACTTAATTCAAATTTTCTTTGCATTCCACTACTCATATCTAAATCAAATTAATTATTATCAGAACATCAACTATAATCGAAGTTGGTCAGTCCATTTGATGCGTGTGTGCGTTTTTTTTAATGTTTCATTTTTTATTTTATTTTTTCTAACCAACCTATTATTTTATGATCGGCATACTATCAAAATCGGTATAAACCTGTACGCCATGGTGAGTTGGTAGTGTCATCTTCATTTTGGTTAAACCTCCCCCATCATTTTTTTTCTATCTCACCAACGTATCTCTACTCCTTAAAGAAGAGTTGGTAGCCTCTACTCACCGATTTATTTTTGCCTCCACTCCCACCACCCCCTTCCACTAGTTATTTTTGCCTCATATCCCACCACCCCCACCCACAGGTTTATTTTCAACCCACCTCCCACCACCCCCTCGCACTAATTTATTTCCCCTTCCCACTAAAAAACCAAATCCAGGTGATCTTGTTTTGTGCTTGCTTTGGCAGGTGTTGATTCAATTCAATCATGTAAATAATAGGTAATTAAGAATTCAGAAATCGCATCATATATGTGAGATCACCTTTTAAAAAGACAAACATAAGATTTTTCTCAATGACCTTTCAAAACAAAATCAAATATTTCTCAATGTGCAGCCGTTTATTATTTCATTGTCTCTACTATTAAATGACAACCACAACTTTCATAATACAACAAAAACAACATATCTTTTCTCTTATCTTACCAAATCACATATATTTTCTTATCTTACCAAATCATAAAGTTTCTATGATCTAATCGTGGAGGCGAATATTTGAGTTACGAGTTTGGTCTTCATTTGAAACAATGTGAAATAGTTTCACAACCCACGCCACCTGGAACACCACAGCGTAATGGTGTGTCCGAACGTCGTAATCGTACTTTATTAGATATGGTGCGGTCTATAATGTCTTTTACCGATTTACCACTATCATTTTGGGGTTATGCATTAGAGACAGTTGCATTCACGTTAAATAGGGCACATCTAAATTCGTTGAGACGACACCATATGAACTGTGGTTTAGTAAGAAACCTAAGCTGTCGTTTCTTAAAATTTGGGGTTGCGAAACTTATGTGAAGAAGTTTCAGCCTGATAAGCTCAAACCCAAATCGGAGAAGTGCGTCTTCATAGGATACCCAAAAGAAACTATTGGATACACCTTCTATCACAGATCCGAAGGCAAGATCTTTGTTGCTAAGAGTGGATCCTTTCTAGAGAAGGAGTTTCTCTCGAAAGATGTGAGTGGGAGGTAAGTAGAACTTGATGAGGTAATTGTACCTTCTCCCGAATTGGAAAATAGTTCATCACAGAAAATCAGTTCCAGTGGTGCCTACACCAATTAGTGAGGAAGTTAATGATGATGAACATGAAACCTCAGATCAAGTCACTACCGAATCTCGTAGGTCAACTAGAGTACGTACCGCACCAGAGTGGTATGGTAATCCTGTTCTAGAAGTCATGTTACTAGACCATGACGAACCTACGAACTATGAGGAAGCGATGATGAACCCAGATTCCGCGAAATGGCTTAAGGCCATGAAATTTGAGATGGGATCCATGTATGAGAACAAAGTATGGACTTTGATTGACTTGCCCGATGATCGGTGAGCCATTCAGAATAAATGGATCTTTAAGAGGGAGATGGACGCTGATAGTAGTGTTACTATCTACAAAGCTCGAATTGTCGCAAAAGGTTTTTGACAAGTTCAAGGTGTTGACTATGATGAGATTTTCTCACTCGTATTGATGCTTAAAAGTCTGTCCAAATCATGTTAGCAGTTGCCGCATTTTATGAAATCTGGCGAATGGATATCAAAACTACATCCCTTAATGGATTTATTAAAGAAGAGTTGTATATGATGCAACTGTTGGGGAACATAGCAATTTCAAAAAAATTCCTACGCACACGCAAGATCATGGTGATGCATAGCAACGAGAGGGGAGAGTGTTGTTTACGTACCCTCGTAGATCGAAAGCGGAAGCGTTAGCACAACGCGGTTGATGTAGTCGTACGTCTTCATGGCCCGACCGATCAAGCACCGAAACTACGGCACCTCCGAGTTCTAGCACACGTTCAGCTCGATGACGATCCCCGGACTCCGATCCAGCAGAATGTCGGGGAAGAGTTCTGTCAGCACGACGGTGTGGTGAAGATCTTGATGTTCTACTATCGCAGGGCTTCGCCTAAGCACCACTACAATATTATCGAGGACTATGGTGGAGGGGGGCCACCGCACACGGCTAAGAGATCAATGATCAACTATTGTCTCTGGGGTGCCCCCTGCCCCCGTATATAAAGGAGCAAGGGAGGGAGGAGGCCGACCTAGGAGGAGGGCGCGCCAAGGGGGGAGTCCTACTCTCACCGGGAGTAGGACTCCTCCTTCCCTTGTTGGAGTAGGAGAGAAGGAAAGAGGGGGAGAGGAACAAGGAAAAGTGGGCTGCACCCCTTGTCCAATTCGGACCAGAGGGGGGCGCGCACCTTCTTCCTTTTGGCCTCTCTCCTCTATTCCCGTATGGCCCAATAAGGCCCATATACTCCCCGGCGAATTCCCGTAACTCTCCGGTACTCCGAAAAATACCCGAATCACTCGGAACCTTTCCGATGTCCGAATATAGTCGTCCAATATATCGATCTTTACGTCTCGACCATTTCGAGACTCCTTGTCATGTCCCCGATATCATCCGGGACTCCGAACTCCTTCGGTACATCAAAACTCATAAACTCATAATATAACTGTCATCAAAACCTTAAGCTTGCGGACCCTACGGGTTCGAGAACTATGTAGACATGACCGAGACACGTCTCTGGTCAATAAGCAATAGCGGAACCTGGATGCTCATATTGGCTCCCACATATTCTACGAAGATCTTTATCGGTCAGACCGCATAACAACATACGTTGTTCCCTTTGTCATCGGTATGTTACTTGCCCGAGATTCGATCATCGGTATCTCAATACCTAGTTCGATCTCGTTACCGGCAAGTCTCTTTTACTCATTCCATAATACATCATCCCGCAACGAACTTATTAGTTGCAATGCTTGCAAGGCTTAAGTGATGTGCATTACCGAGAGGGCCCAGAGATACCTCTCCGACAATCAGAGTGACAAATCCTAATCTCAAAATACGCCAATCCAACAAGTACCTTCGGAGACACCTGTAGAGCACCTTTATAATCACCCAATTACGTTGTGACGTTTGGTAGCACACAAAGTGTTCCTCCGGTAAACGGGAGTTGCATAATCTCATAGTCATAGGAACATGTATAAGTTATGAAGAAAGCAATAGCAACAAACTAAACGATCAAGTGCTAAGATAATGGAATGGGTCAAGTCAATCACATCATTCTCCTAATGATGTGATCTCGTTAATCAAATGACAACTCATGTCTATGGCTAGGAAACATAACCATCTTCGATCAACGAGCTAGTCAAGTAGAGGCATACTAGTGACACTCTGTTTGTCTATGTATTCACACATGTATTATATTTCCGGTTAATACAATTCTAGCATGAATAATAAACATTTATCATGAAATAACGAAATAAATAATAACTTTATTATTGCCTCTAGGGCATATTTCCTTCAGTCTCCCACTTGCACTGGAGTCAATAATCTAGTTCACATCGCCATGTGATTTAACATCAATAGTTCACATCACCATGTGATTAACACCCATAGTTCACATCGCCATGTGACCAACACCCAAAGGGTTTACTAGATTCAATAATCTAGCTAGTTCACATCGCTATGTGATTAACGCCCAAAGAGTACTAGGGTGTGATCATATTTTGGTTGTGAGAGAAGTTTAGTCAACGGGTCTGCCACATTCAGATCCGTAAGTATTTTGCAAATTTCTATGTCAACAATGCTCTGCACTAAGCTAGTCTAGCTAATTGCTCCCACTTTCAATATGTATCCAGATTGAGACTTTGAGTCATCTGGATCAGTGTTAAAACTTGCATCGACGTAACCCTTTACGACGAACCTTTTGTCACCTCCATAATCGAGAAACATATCCTTATTCCACTAAGGATAATTTTGACCAATGTCTAGTGATCTACTCCTAGATCACTATTGTACTCCCTTGCCAAACTCAGGGCAGGGTATACAATAGGCCTGGTACACAGCATGGCATAGTTTATAGAACCTATGGCCGAGGCATAGGCAATGACTTTCATTCTCTCTCTATCTTCTGCCGTGGTCGGGTTTTGAGTCTTACTCAACTTCACACCTTGTAACACAGGCAAGAACTCCTTCTTTGACTGTTCCATTTTTAACTACTTCAAAATCTTGTCAAGGTCTGTACTCATTGAAAAACTTATCAAGCATCTTGATCTATCTCTGTAGATCTTGATGCTCAATATGTAAGCAGCTTCACCAAGGTCTTTCTTTGAAAAACTCCTTTCAAACATTCCTTTATGCTTTGCAGAATAATTCTACATTATCTCCGATCAACAATATGTCATTCACATATATTTATCAGAAATGATGTAGTGCTCCCACTCACTTTCTTGTAAATACAGGCTTCACCGCAAGTCTGTATAAAACTATATGCTTTGATCAACTTATCAAAGCGTATATTCCAACTCCGAGATGCTTGCACCAGTCCATAGATGGATCGCTGGAGCTTGCATATTTTGTTAGCACCTTTAGGATTGACAAAACCTTCTGGTTGCATCATATACAACTCTTCTTTACTAAATCCATTAAGGAATGCAGTTTTGTTTATCCATTTGCCAGATTTCATAAAATGCAGCAATTGCTAACATGATTCGGACAAACTTAAGCATAGATATGAGTGAGAAACTCCCATCATAGTCAACACCTTGAACTTGTCAAAAACCTTTTGCGACAATTCTAGCTTTGGTGATAGTAACACTACTATCACCGTCCATCTTCCTCTTGAAGATCCATTTATTTTTTATGGCTTGCGGATCATTGGGTAAGTCAATCAAAGTCCATACTTTGCTCTCATACATGGATCTAATCTCAGATTTCATGGCCTCAAGCCATTTCGCAGAATCTGGGCTCATCATCGCTTCCTCATAGTTCGTAGGCTCGTCATGGTCAAGTAACATGACCTCCAGAACAGGATTACCGTACCATTCTGGTGCGGATCTCACTCTGGTTTACCTATGAGGTTCGGTAGTAACTTGATCTGAAGTTACATGATCATCATCATTAGCTTCCTCACTAATTGGTGTAGTAGTCACAGGAACAGATTTCTGTGATGAACTACTTTCCAATAAGGGAGCAGGTATAGTTACCTCATCAAGTTCTACTTTCCTCCCACTCACTTCTTTCGAGAGAAACTCCTTCTCTAGAAAGGATCCATTCTCAGCAATGAATATCTTGCCTTCGGATCTGTGATAGAAGGTGTACCCAACATTTTCTTTTGGGTATCCTATGAAGATTTACTTCTCCGATTTGGGTTCGAGCTTATCATGTTGAAACTTTTTCACATAAGCATCATAGTCCCGAACTTTAAGAAACGACAACTTAGGTTTCTCGCCAAACCACAGTTCATACGGTGTCGTCTCAACGGATTTAGATGGTGCCCTATTTAACATGAATGTAGCTGTCTCTAATGCATAACCCCAAAACGATAGTGGTAATCGGTAAGAGACATCATAGATCGCACCATATCTAATAAAGTACGGTTACGACATTCGGACACACCATTATACTGTGGTGTTCCAGGTGGCGTGAGTAGTGAAACTATTTCACATTGTTTTAACTGAAGGCCAAACTCGTAACTGAAATATTTTACTTCTACGATCATATCGTAGAAACTTTTATTTTTGTTACAATGATTCTCCACTTCACTCTGAAATTCTTTGAACTTCTCAAATGTTTCAGACTTGTGTTTCATCAAGTAGATATACTCATATCTGCGCAAATCATCTGTGAAGATCAGAAAATAATGATACCTGCCATGAGCCTCAATATTCATCGGACCACATACATCAGTATGTATGATTTCCAACAAATCTGTTGCTCGCTCCATTGTTCCGGAGAACGGAGTCTTAGTCATCTTGCCCATGAGGCATGGTTCGCAAGCATCAACTGATTCATAATCAAGTGATTCCAAAAACCCATCAGCATGGATTTTCTTTATGCACTTTACACCAATATGACCTAAATGACATTGCCATAAATAAGTTGCACTATCATGATTAACTTTGCATCTTTTGGCTTCAATATTATGAAAATGTGTATCACTATGATCGAGATCCAACAAACCATTTTCATTGGGTGTATGACCATAGAAGGTTTTATTCATGTAAACAGAACAACAATTATTCTCTAACTTACATGAATAACCGTATTGAAATAAACTTGATCCAATCATATTTATGCTCAACGCAAACACCAAATAACACTTATTTAGGTTTAACACTAATCCCGAAAGTATAGGGAGTGTGCGATGATGATCATATCAATCTTGGAACTACTTCCAACACACATCGTCACTTCACCCTTAACTAGTCTCTGTTCATTCTGCAACTCCCGTTTCGAGTTACTACTCTTAGCAACTGAACCAGTATCAAATACCGAGGGGTTGCTACGAACACTAGTAATATACACATCAATAATCTGTATATCAAATATACCTTTGTTCACTTTGCCATCCTTCTTATCCGCCAATTACTTGGGGTAGTTTCGCTTCCAGTGACTAGTCCCTTTACAGTAGAAGCACTCAGTTTCAGGCTTAGGTCCAGACTTGGATTTTTTCACTTGAGCAGCAACTTGCTTGCTGTTCTTCTTGAAGTTCCCCTTTCTTCCCTTTGTCCCTTTACTTGAAACTAGTGATTTTGTTTACCATCAACACTTGATGCTTTTCTTGATTTCTACCTTCGTCGATTTCAGCATCACAAAGAGCTTGGGAATCGTTTCCGTTATCCCATGCATATTATAGTTCATCACGAAGTTCTACTAACTTGGTGACGGTGACTAGAGAATTCTGTCAATCACTATTTTATCTGGAAGATTAACTCCCACTTGATTCAAGCGATTGTAGTACCCAGAAAATTTGAGCACATGCTCACTGCTTGAGCTATTCTCCTCCATCTTTTAGCTATAGAACTTGTTGGAGACTTCATATCTCTCAACTCGGGTATTTACTTGAAATATTAACTTCAACTCCTGGAACATCTCATATGGTCCATGACGTTCAAAACGTCTATGAAATCCCGATTCTAAGCTGTTAAGCATGGTGCACTAAACTATCAAGTAGTCATCATATTGAGCTAGCCAAACGTTCATAAGGTCCGCATCTGCTCCTGCAATAGGTCAGTCACCTAGCGGTGAATTAAAGACATAATTCTTCTCTGCAGCAATGAGGATAAACCTCAGATCACGGACCCAGTCCGCATCATTGCTACTATCATCTTTCAACTTAGTTTTCTCTAGGAACACATATAAAACATAGGGAAGCAATAACGCGAGCTATTGATCTACAACATAGATATGCAAATACTATCAGGACTAAGTTCATGATAAATTAAAGTTCAATTAATCATATTACTTAAGAACTCCCACCTAGAAAGACATCCCTATAATCTTCTAAGTGATCACGTGATCCAAATCAACTAAACCATAACCGATCATCACGTGAAATGGAGTAGTTTTCAATGGTGAACATCACTATGTTGATCATATCTACTATATGATTCACGCTCGACCTTTCGGTCTCAGTGCTCCGAGGCCATATCTGCATATGCTAGGCTCGTCAAGTTTAACCTGAGTATTCTGCGTGTGCAAAACTGGCTTGCACCCGTTGTAGATGGACGTAGAGCTTATCACACCCGATCATCACGTGGTGTCTGGGCACGACGAACTTTGGCAACGGTGCATACTCAGGGAGAACACTTTTATCTTGAAATTTAGTGAGAGATCATCTTATAATGCTACTGTCAATCAAAGCAAGATAAGATGCATAAAAGATAAACATCACATGCAATCAATATAAGTGATATGATATGGCCATCATCATCTTGTGCTTGTGATCTCCATCTCCGAAGCACCGTCATGATCACCATCGTCACCGGCATGACACCTTGATCTCCATCGTAGCATCATTGTCGTCTCGCCAATCTTATGCTTCCACGACTATCGCTACCGCTTAGTGATAAAGTAAAGCATTACAACGCAATTGCATTGCATACAATAAAGCGACAACCATATGGCTCCTGCCAGTTGCCGATAACTCGGTTACAAAACATGATCATCTCATACAATAAAATTTAGCATCATGTCTTGACCATATCACATCACAACATGCCTTGCAAAAACAAGTTAGACGTCCTCTACTTTGTTGTTGCAAGTTTTACGTGGCTGCTACGGGCTTAGCAAGAACCATTCTTACCTATGCATCAAAACCACAATGATAGTTTGTCAAGTTGGTGCTGTTTCAACCTTTGCAAGGACCGGGCGTAGCCACAGTTGGTTCAACTAAAGTTGGAGAAACTGACACCCGCCAGCCACCTGTGTGCAAAACACGTCGGTAGAACCAGTCTCGCGTAAGCGTACGTGTAATGTCGGTCCGGGACGCTTCATCCAACAATACCGCCGAACCAAAGTATGACATGCTGGTAAGCAGTATGACTTATATCGCCCACAAGTCACTTGTGTTCTACTCGTGCACAATATCAACGCATAAAACCTAGGCTCGGATGCCACTGTTGGGGAACGTAGCAATTTCAAAAAAATTCCTACGCACACACACGATCATGGTGATGCATAGCAATGAGAGGGGAGAGTGTTGTCTACGTACCCTCGTAGACCGAAAGCGGAAGCGTTAGCACAACGCGGTTGATGTAGTCATACGTCTTCACGGCCCGACCGATCAAGCACCGAAACTACGGCACCTCCGAGTTCTAGAACACGTTCAGCTCGATGACGATCCCCGGACTCCGATCCAGCAGAATGTCAGGGAAGAGTTCTGTCAGCACGACGGTGTGGTGACGATCTTGATGTTCTACTGTCGCGGGGCTTCGCCTAAGCACCACTACAATATTATCGAGGACTATGGTGGAGGGGGGCCACCGCACACGGCTAAGAGATCAATGATCAACTGTTGTCTCTGGGGTGCCCCCTGCCCCCGTATATAAAGGAGCAAGGGAGGGAGGAGGCCGACCTAGGAGGAGGGCGTGCCAAGGGGGGAGTCCTACTCCCACCGGGAGTAGGACTCCTCCTTCCCTTGTTGGAGTAGGAGAGAAGGAAAGAGGGGGAGAGGAACAAGGAAAAGTGGGCTGCACCCCTTGTCAAATTCGGACCAGAGGGGGGCGCGCTCCTCCTTCCTTTTGGCCTCTCTCCTCTATTCCCGTATGGCCCAATAAGGCCCATATACTCCCCGGCGAATTCCCGTAACTCTCCGGTACTCCGAAAAATACCCGAATCACTTGGAACCTTTCCGATGTCCGAATATAGTCGTCCAATATATCGATCTTTACGTCTCGACCATTTCGAGACTCCTCGTCATGTCCCCGATCTCATCTGCGACTCCGAATTCCTTTGGTACATCAAAACTCATAAACTCATAATATAACTGTCATCGAAACCTTAAGCGTGCGGACCCTACGGGTTCGAGAACTATGTAGACATGACCGAGACACGTCTCCGGTCAATAACCAATAGCGGAACCTGGATGCTCATATTGGCTCCCACATATTCTATGAAGATCTTTATCGGTCAGACCGCATAACAACATACGTTGTTCCCTTTGTCATCGGTATGTTACTTGCCCGAGATTCGATCATCGGTATCTCAGTACCTAGTTCAATCTCGTTACCGGCAAGTCTCTTTTACTCGTTCCGTAATACATCATCCCGCAACTAACTTATTAGTTGCAATGCTTGCAAGGCTTAAGTGATGTGCATTACCGAGAGGGCCCAGAGATACCTCTCCGACAATCGGAGTGACAAATCCTAATCTCGAAATACGCCAACCCAACAAGTACCTTCGGAGACACCTGTAGAGCACCTTTATAATCACCCAGTTACGTTGTGACGTTTGGTAGCACACAAAGTGTTCCTCCGGTAAACGGGAGTTGCATAATCTCATAGTCATAGGAACATGTATAAGTTATGAAGAAAGCAATATGAACAAACTAAACGATCAAGTGCTAAGCTAATGGAATGGGTCAAGTCAATCACATCATTCTCCTAATGATGTGATCTCGTTAATCAAATGACAACTCATGTCTATGGCTAGGAAACATAACCATCTTCGATCAATGAGCTAGTCAAGTAGAGGCATACTAGTGACACTCTGTTTGTCTATGTATTCACACATGTATTATGTTTCCGGTTAATACAATTCTAGCATGAATAATAAACATTTATCATGAAATAATGAAATAAATAATAACTTTATTATTGCCTCTAGGGCATATTTCCTTCAGTCTCCCATTTCTGGATTGGGTTAAAACCCCTGGCAAAAATGGTGCACTCTTTTCTAGGACATTCTGGATTCTTTGAATTAAATCATAAGTATTTGAATTTGGGCATTTAAATGCTATAAAATATTTTAAATGCCCAAATAATTCTGGATTTAAGTGAGGGCTGTTAGGAATAATCCCAACAGAGCCCACAATTATTTTCAGGATTTTAGTAAGTGCCTAAGTATTTTTAATAAAGCCCTAAAGTTACAGAAAAATAGAAAAAGAAAACAAAACAGGAAAAGAGAGAAACAGAAAGGCTTACCTGGCGCCCACCCAGCAGGCCCACCTGCCGGCCCAGCCCAACCACCGCTCGAGCGAGCTGCTTGGCTTGGCCAGGCAGGCAAGCAGCTGCTCGACGGCGAGCACAGCATGCGTGCCACGCAGCTGCCCGCCGCCTCGCCACTCCCCTCGTTGAGCTGTCGACGTGGGACGAACCCCCTCTCTCTCCCCGACCTCGCAGACACTCGCTCTTCCCTCTGGCTCCTCTCTCTTGCCCTCCCCGACGTCGCCCGAGACGTCACCGTCACCGCCGCTCGACACAGCCACGTCCAACACCGTCCCCACGCCCTCTCACCGTGTCCGGACGGTTCGCCATCGTCGACTACGCCGACTGGCCAAGCCGCATGACGCTGGAGCCCCTGCATCGTCCCCGCCGCCGTCGTCTTCAACCTCAGGCCGCCCGAGATCGTAGTCACCGTTCCGACCGCACCGAGCCTTCCCCGAGCACGCTGACGGTCTCTGCGGCTTCCCAATGAGCTACTGCTCCTCCCCCTTCTCTCCGCTTCGTCGCTAGAGCTCTGTAGCCGCCGTGCCTTTTCCGTCCGAACGCACCTCCGCCAAGCTCGTCGCCGGCGATGCTCCGGCCACTCCCCGGCCAAGCCATCACCACGGCTGGATGTGGGCGAGCACCAGCTGCCCGTAGCTGCTCTTCGCGCAGCAAATGGTGCCCTGTGGGCAAATCCCGTATCACGCCGCCGCGTCTGGCCTCGCCGGCGGCTAAACGCTGGCAGGCTTTGACCCGCTGACCGGCGAGTTGACTACGTCTAACCCGTGTGGGCCCAAGTTGACTCCCCCTGAGGCTATGACAGGTGGGGCCGACCTATTAATTAGTTTAGGATTAGTGCTAACTAATTTTAGTTAGTTTAGGTCAATGACATGTGGGCCCAGGCCCCACTGAAAGTTAGTTAGTATTAACTTAATTCTGTTAGTTAGCTGAGACACTGACAGACAGGGCCCACCAGTCAGGTTTGATTGGCCCTGGCGCCTTTAACTCGCTGACGTCACCGTGACGCAGTGCTGACGCAATTATTCATTTTTTGGATTTATTTTTATATAGGAAATTCCAGAAAATAGCCAAAACTTCTAAAATTCATAGAAAATCAACCATAGCTCCAAATCAAACAAATTATATATGAAAAATGATTAGAAAAATTCAATCTATCCATCTGTAATGGTTTCATGCATGACAAACCACTTTAACCTTGCTGTTTAGGTGAAACAAGCTAACACACTTATTATGCATATGAACTTTAACTTCCATTTGAATCTTTGGTTCAAATGGACCCATTTCAACTTGTTTCACATTGCATTAGGCAGGACACATCATTTTGCCATGTCATAGCATGCATCATATTGTTGCATATTGTCATGTGTTGATTATGTTCTGTGTGTCCTTCGTGGTAGGTCCTGCCTCCGAGGATATCTCCGAGTATCCAATTGAAGGGCAGTACCCTACTACCACTCCATCAGGCAAGCAACCCATTTTATCATATCGATACAATCCCATGTTCTCGCCTCTGCTCTCATTTATTGCATTAAGACAACAATGTTTCAAACTACTGTGTGCTATGGTAGTTGAACCCTTATCCTCTGCATGACCTGTCATTGCCATAGTAACTAGATGAAACCCACTAGCATGTGTAGGAGTTGATTGAGCCATGTATGTGCTTCCTACATTGCTATGCCTGCTATGCTTAGAGTTGTGTCAGGTCTGGTTCATCTGGGTGATGGGCTAGAGTGAAATGATTATGTCGGTAAGATGAGGGATGTGTTGAACATGATTTGGTAAAGGTATCAATGAGAGGCCATGTAGGAGTACATGGTGGGTTGTTTCATTGAGGCCGTCCCTAAGAACTGAGATATGTATGTGTGATTTTAAGAATCAGCTACTACCATGCATTGGGATCCTTAATTGACCCTCTCGGCTTCTTAATCACCCTAGTACTCTGTCCAGGAGTTGCAAATAGTTTCTGGTGTTTGTAGGTTATGTGTTGGCGGCCGCGCGTAGCGCTGACCCTAGGGGTGGGCTATGTTGTGGTAGATACACCGTGGCCGAGTATGCCGGGCGCCCGTTTGGCGTCTCGGGACCCTGTTCACATTGTTCGGGGCCGTATGTGGAAACCTCGGCCGGACTCCCTATGGATGGAACCTGGATAGGCGATAAACCTGGACTAGAGACTTGAGTGTTTAGGTAGGCCGTGGCCGACACCCTCGTTGGGCGTCCGCTTGAAGGTTGCCGAGTACATGTCGTGTAAACGACGGTAAGTGGTGAGAGCGTGTATGAAGAAGTACACCCCTGCAGGGTTAACATCATCTATTTGAATAGCCGCGTCCGCGGTAAAGGACTACTTGGTTGCCTATACAGTTCATAGACAAGTTAATGGTTACTACTAAAAGACTCAAGATAAGTGGGAGTACCGAGGATGGCCCTCTCGTAGGATGACGAGGGAGGATCCCCGGTGGAGTATTGTGTTGGTGATTAGTGGACTCGTGTGTGAAAACCATTTTACTAGTGGTGTCCCGTAGGATAGCTTAGCCAAGAGTCAAAGTTGGCTTGCTGCAATAACTCCACCACCTTCTTGATAATGAGCATGTATAGTAGGTTCTGATGTAAGACTTGCTGAGTACCTTTGTACTCATGTTTGCTTAATTACTGTTTTCAGATGACAACACTGCCCCTCCAATGGGTTTTATGTAGATCTCAACGTCGATGAGTGACTTGCCACCCAGGTGGTGATCCTGGCCATGGAGGGCCCTATGTAGATAGACAGGCTTCGAGAAGCCTTCTTGCTTTCTAGTGTTTGTCTTAGACTATTTGCTTCCGCATGTGCTTGTATTCTTGTATGACTTGAGTGTCGGGTCATGTGACCCCTACCTGTATGAACATGTTATGTATGGCTCTCTGGAGCCTTTAAATAAAGTACTTGAGTTGTAGAGTTTTGTTGTGATGCCATGTTGTATTGCACACATCGAGCATATTGTGTGTATGATTGAAATGCTTGGTATGTGTGGGATCCGACAATCTAGTTGTTTATCCTTGGCAGCCTCTCTTATGGGGAAATGTAGTCTAGTGATCCTTGAGCCATAGTAGTCTGCTACAGCCCGGTTCAGCGGAGTCCTGCTAGCCCAACACTACTGCTGAGGACACTTGACTGGCTGGCATGTGTTTCACTTTGTTCCTATGTCTGTCCCTTCGGGGAAATGTCACGCGGTGACCTCCGGAGTCCTGCCTAGCCTGCTACAGCCCGGGTTCCCCGGAGTCCTATTAGCCCAGTGCTACAGCCCAGATTCACACGCTGATGACCGACATGGTCGATGTGATTCATGTATGCCTGTCCCCATAGGTCTGTGCCGCTTTGGGTTCACGACTAGCCATGTCGGCCCGGGTTCTCTGTCATATGGATGCTAGCGACACTATCATATACGTGAGCCAAAAGGCGCAAACGGTGCCGGGCCATGGTAAGGCGACACCCGTGGGGATACCGTGCGTGAGGCCGCAATGTGATATGAGGTGTTACCGTCTAGATCGATGTTACTTGGAATCGGGGTCCTGACAGCGTTGGCATCAGAGCCGGACTGCCTGTAGGTTCGTTGAGCCAAACTGGTCGATGTCGAGTCTAGAAATGCTTTAGTTATATGTAGGGGAATTGATTGTGGGAGGGAACGTAAGGCTCTTTTACTTCTTTACCTTATGCCCTCTGATCTGAGTCATTCTCTTCTCATTCAATGTGGGTTAAGGACTAGGCTCTCTTCTTCTATCAGGTTCACGCGTTACTAATCCGTAGTAGCTTATAGGATTGTTGTTACAAGCCTCAGTATAGTTTCTACTACTTTTAGTATGTTGCCAGTTGAATCAGAACCTTGATATGATGTTGTTGAGTGGTATTGAAAACTGTTGTGGATGTCTCAAATCTTTTTCTGAGCATTTACAACCATTATGCTGTCCGATTTCCCCTAGAAAATTCTAATGCCTTTGCATTATTCTGTGCTTTCAGATGGCCACCCGTTCGCAGAACCAAGTGGTTCGTCTGACCCGGTGCCTTGATGTGCCTGGCCACACGGCCATGTTGGTTCGAGTGATGGTTGAGTCAGGCTATCGGTGGTATCCGGAATATACCATTGAGGAGCAGTTCAGAGACTCCAACCAGAGCCAGTACCTCTGTACCGTCAGGATATATCCCTCTTATCCTGGAGCCACTGAGCCCCTTCACTGTTCCTATGGACTTGGGGTCACTATTGAGATGTCTGTCCAGGATGCAGCCTATTCAATGATGACTATCATTTGATCCAGGACTGCCTTGCTACAGAACACCGATTTTCGATACATGCCAGCCTCACTTCTCGGAGAAAAGGGGTACTATCAGGCCTTGCACTATGACTCTACACATGAGGAGTCAGTACTCCGCACCACTGCCGAGATGCTCGAGGATAAGGACCGCGAAAATCGGGCCTTGCGTATGGAGCTTTTCCACACTCGTTCTGATCATTGGGCCACTTTGACTCGGTTTGCACCTGCGGTGCAGGCAGGATACATGGACATGAGGGATCTGTACCCTGTATTGTCTGGATTGCCAGATTGTATGGAGTAGCGCGATGTAGGAGGCATCACCCCTCCTCGTGGTCCCCGTCTGCCACCACCTGTGGGACCAAGGCCACATCCGAGTCCCTATGGTCCGCAGGCTCCGTAGGACCGTATGTTCCCAGATGATCATGTTCCACTTCCAGGCTTTGGTGGCGACTTCTATGAGGATTACTACGGAGCCGTCTGAGATAGTAGTAGTTTCACTAGTATTGTAGTAGTTGTATTCTCCACAGTCCTGCGTGACCGTGGGATACAACTTGGTGTGTATCACGCTCCGGAGGTGTAGAAAAATAATGTATAGGAGCTTGGAATGCCTTCGATGAGATGTAATGTCTTTCACCGTAGTTGTACTCTAGCCTGGGCTTGTACTAAACTATGTACGGTGTGTATGACCAATGGTATATATATGGCAGTTTCTATATTACCATGTCGTGCAATGAACATCTTAGCATTCCATGTTATCCATTACATTCTGCACTTCCTTGCTAAGTTTGTGCCATCCTTATCTAAACCGTTGTCTTGTTTTCTCCTAGGATGGTCAACACTCGCAGCAACCCTGCTGCCCCGGAGCAGGGGGAAGCCAGTGCAATTAGGGGTGAAAATCTGCCTCACCCGCCTTCTCTAGCCGAAGTTATGCTGGAGGCGAAAAGAAACAAGCGTGAGACTAACCGCTTGCTGGAGCGGATTGAGCAGAACACTGCACGCCATCAGCGAAATGACTTGGTGTCAATCAATGACTTCATCAAGTTGTACCCACCAAAGTTCAATCATTCCGTCGAGCCCCTCGACGCGGATGACTGGCTCCGCAGCATCACCCACAAGCTACGTTCTGCCAACGTAGCCGAAGCTGATAAGGTTACTTATGCTGCCTATCACCTCGAAGGCCCTGCTAGCCTTTGGTGGGAAAAATTTTAAGCTATGCGCCCGGTCGGCCAAATCACTACTTGGGCTGAATTCAGTGAGGCTTTTTGTGAGCATCACATCCCGGAAGGTCTCATAGATCGCAAGAGGGAAGAGTTCTGCAATTTCACCCAAGGAAGACTGACTGTGGATGCATATAGTCGTGAATTTGGGAATCTGGCACAATATGCTCCTGAAGAGGTATCCACCGACGCTAAGAAGCAGGCAAGGTTCCGCAAGGGACTTAACCCTGAGCTTCGCCGCGATCTTTGTCTGCACGAGTGCACCTCCTTTCAGAAGTTGGTCAATAAAGCCATCAGTGCTGAGACAGGCCAGTCTGACTATGACGCTTCATGCAAGCACTCTCGTGATTTTGGCTCTTCATCCGGCTCTGGATCTCAGAAGCGCTGGGTGTGGATTCCAAGCATGGCACTGCCACCCAGGTTCATTCTGAGGCCATCCTTTGAGGCGCCTCGTCCCAACCAGCAGTTTGCACCGTCCAAGCCCTATGGTGGCCCCACTGCTAATGCTGCTCCACACCCCAATATTGTGACATGTTTCAAGTGTGGAGAGCCGGGTCACTATAGTCGAGAGTGTATCCAGAACAACAACCCCGATCAGTCTGGAAAGTCCGTTGGCCGTGGTAAGCCAGTGGGAAAGACATTCTACGCCAAGCCGGTCACCACTGCACGTGGCCATGTCAACTATGTCTCAGCCGAGGAGGCTCATGAGGATCCTAACGTCGTCCTTGGTACGCTCCTTGTTAATTGCCATCCGACATTTGTTCTTTTCGATACTGGAGCATCTCATTCATTCATATCTGAGAGCTATGCTCGATTGCATAACACAACATTCTGTGACATGCCCACTACCATGGAAATTCAAACCCCTGGCTCTAGATGGCAAACTTCTAGAGTAAGCCATGGGAACGAAATTCTTGTCGATAGACTTGTCTTCCTTGCATCCTTAATAGCTCTCAAGTCCTCGGACATAAACATCATCTTGGGTATGGACTGGATGTCAGCTCATTATGCTAAGATTGATTGTGCCACTAGAACCGTTCAACTTACTCACCCATCGGGCAAGACAGTCAATGTCTTAACTCGAGTGGCCAAGCGCCAGCTTTACTCCCTAAATGCCAACCCCCTTCCAGACCTTGAAGATATTCCGATAGTCCGGGACTTTTCGGATGTCTTTCCAGAAGAACTGCCAGGTGTTCCACCTGACAGGGATGTCGAGTTTGTGATAGACCTTGTTCTAGGAACCGTTCCAATTTCTAGAAGACCGTATAAGATGGCACCCTTAGAACTAGCAGAGCTTAAGAACCAACTCGATGAGTCCTTGAAAAATGGTTTCATCCGTCCTAGTTCCTCTCCTTGGGCTTGCCCCGTCCTCTTCGTCAAGAAGAAGGATGGAACGGATCGGATGGTTGTAGATTACAGACCTGTCAACTTGGTCACTATCAAGAACAAGTATCCGCTTCCCAGGATCAACGATCTGTATGACCAGCTCGCTATATCCTCAGTCTTTTCCAAGATGGATTTGAGGTTGGTCTACCATCAAATCAAAATAAAAAACGGGGACATTCCCAAAACGGCCTTTGTTACTCGTTATGGCCAATACGAGTACACCGTCATGTCCTTCGGTTTAACCAATGCCCCAGCCACTTTCTCTCGGTTAATGAACTCAGTCTTCATGGAGTATTTGGATAAATTTGTCGTGGTATACCTCGATGATATACTCATCTACTCCAGGAATGAAGAGGAACATGCCGAACATCTAAGGCTGGTATTGACGAAACTTCGAGAGCATCGCCTTTATGCCAAATTCTCCAAGTGTGAATTTTGGTTGCCAGAAGTGACCTATCTAGGCCATGTAATCTCTGGTAAGGGTATTGCTATCAATCCCGAGCGAGTTCAAGCCGTCCTTGATTGGACTCCACCTGAGACGGTGAAGCAAGTTCGGAGCTTCCTTGGCTTAGCGAGCTACTGCCGCCGCTTCGTCGAGAATTTCTCCAAGGTTGCTAAACCTCTAACTGAACTCCTCAAGAAAGATAAAAAGTTCGAGTGGACCCCATAGTGCGAGTTCAGCTTTCAGGAACTGAAAAGACGTCTGACATCTGCTCCCATACTGGTACCACCAGATTTTTCCAAGGACTTTATTATCTATTGCGACGCCTCGCGACAAGGACTAGGTTGCATACTCATGCAAGATCGTCAGGTAATTGCCTATGCCTCATGGCAATTACACCCACATGAGGAAAACTATCCCACACATGATCTAGAGCTTGCAGCTGTAGTCCATGCACTCAAAACTTGGCGACATTACCTTCTCGGTAATCGTTGCAAGATCTTCACCAATCACCAAAGTTTGAAATATATCTTCACCCAACCGGATTTGAATCTTAGGCAACGATGTTGGGTCGAGTTGATCTCGGATTACGACTTAGGAATAACTTACACCCCGGGCAAAGCCAATGTCATGGCTGATGCGCTAAGTCGTAAATCTTATTGTAACAACCTGATGTTACAACAAACTCAACCACTTCTCCATGAGGAATTTCGTAATCTTAATCTTCACATTGTTCCTCGAGGATTCCTATCCACCCTGGTGGCGAAGCCTAACCTTAGGGATCAGATCATAACCGCCCAGTGGTATGATAAGGGCATATCCCGGATTAAGGAAAACATCGCTAGCAGAGTTGCTAAATGTTTTTCCATGGATGAGTGAGGTGTTGTCTTCTTCGAGAACCGCTTGGTGGTTCCCAAGAAACAACATCTACGCCAGTTGATTCTTAAGGAAGCTCATGAATCCCCTCTCACCATTCATCCCGGTAGTACTAAAATGTATCAAGACCTACGCCAGAGGTTTTGATGGACTAGGATGAAGAGAGAGATTGCTCAATACATTGCCAGTTGTGACGTCTGTCGTCGTGTTAAAGCAGAGCACCAACGGCCTATTGGCACCCTTCAACCTTTGGCTATTCCTGAGTGGAAATGGGATAAAATCAGTATGGATTTCATTACTGGGTTTCCCAGGACCAAGAGAGGGAATAATACTATCTTCGTCGTGATCGACCGTCTTTCCAAAGTAGCCCACTTTCTACCTGCTCGTGAGAGTATCACCGCTAGCCAGCTAGCTGATTTATACATCTCCCGAATAGTGTCTCTTCATGGTGTCCCATTGGAAATTAACTCAGATTGTGGGAGTCTCTTCACCTCTCGATTTTTGGAAAGTTTCCAAAATGCTATGGGAACTCGTCTCTCTTTTAGCACCGCCTTCCACCCTCAATCAAGTGGTCAAGTAGAGCGAGTCAATCAAATTCTGGAAGATATGCTCCGAGCTTCTGTCATCTCATTCGGAATGGGTTGGGAGAAGTGCCTTCCATTCGCGGAGTTTGCTTATAACAATAGTTATCAAGCTAGCTTGGGCAAAGCTCCTTTCGAAGTTCTCTATGGACGAAAATGTTGAACGGCTCTTAACTGGTCAGAAACTGGGGAAAGACAACTCTTTGGCCCGGATATGATTCAGGAAGCAGAAGAGCAGGTTCACATTATTCGTGAGAAATTGAAAACAGCCCAATCTCGTCAAAAGAGCCAATATGATCGTAAACATAAGCTCATGACTTATGAAGTCGGCGAGAAGGCTTACCTTCGGGTTACTCCGTTAAAGGGAACCCATCGCTTCGGTATCAAAGGCAAATTGGATCCTCATTACATTGGACCCTTTCACATTCTTGCCAAACGAGGAGCAGTTGCCTACCAATTGGAACTACCTTCGCATCTTTCCAGAATTCACGATGTCTTCCACATTTCTCAACTCAGGCGTTGCTTTGCGGATCCTATCCGTGGAGTGGACCACGAAACGCTTGATCTACAAGATAACCTCTCATATCGGGAATATCCCGTTCGTATCCTTGATCAAGCCGAGCGTACCACTCGATGCCATAATATCAAGTTTCTCAAGGTTCAATGGTCACACCATTCCGAGAAAGAAGCCACTTGGGAAAGGGAGGATCGTCTTCGACTCGAGTACCCCACCTTCTTCCTGGAGGATCCTAAATCTTGGGACGAGATTCTTTTGAGTGGGGGTGAGTTGTCACACCCTAACTGGTTCATGCATTAGAGTGTTGCATCATGTCTACTTTTACAGAAACTTGAAATGGGGATGACAGAACCCCCAGCACCCCCTGGAAACAACTAGGGTTTACTAAAATTATTTTCAATGAACCCAAAATGCCCTTCACAAAATGTTCATCATTTCTGGATTGGGTTAAAACCCCTGGCAAAAATGTTGCACTCTTTTCTAGGACATTCTGGATTCTTTGAATTAAATCATAAGTGTTTGAATTTGGGCATTTAAATGCTATAAAATATTTTAAATACCCAAATAATTCTGGATTTAAGTGAGGGCTGTTAGGAATAATCCTAACAGAGACCAAAATTATTTTCAGAATTTTAGTAAGTGCCTAAGTATTTTTAATAAAGCCCTAAAGTTACAGAAAAATAGAAAAAAGAAAACAAAACAGGAAAATAGAGAAAGAGAAAGGCTTACCTGGCGCCTACCCAGCAGGCCCACCTGCCGGCCCAGCCCAGCCACTACTCCAGCGAGCTGCTTGGCTTGGCTAGGCAGGCAAGCAGCTGCTCGACGGCGAGCACAGCATGCGTGCCACGCAGCTGCCCGTCGCCTCGCCGCTCCCCTCGTCGAGCTGTCGACGTGGGACGAACCCCCTCTCTCTCCCCGACCTCGCAGACACTCGCTCTTCCCTCTGGCTCCTCTCTCTCGCCCTCCCCGACATCACCCGAGACATCATCGTCGCCGCCGCTCGATGCAGCCACGTGCAACACCGTCCCCGCGCCCTCTCACCGTGTCCAGATGGTTCGCCGTCGTCGACTACGTCGACTAGCCAAGCCGCACGACGCCGGAGCCCCTGCATCGTCCCCGCCGCCCGAGATCGTCGTCGCTGTTCCGACCGCACCGAGCCTTCCCCGAGCACGCTGACCGTCTCTGCGGCTTCCCAGTGAGCTATTGCTCCTCCCCCTTCTCTCCGCTTCGTCGCTAGAGCTCTGTAGCCGCCGTGCCTTTTCCGTCCAAACGCACCTCCGCCAAGCTCGTCGCCGGCGATGCTCTGGCCACTCCCCGGCCAAGCCATCACCACGGTTGGATGCCGGCGAGCACCAGCTGCCCGTAGCTGCTCTCCGTGCAGCAAATGGTGCCCTGTGGGCAAATCCCGCAGCACGCCGCCGCGTCTGGCCTCGCCGGCAGGCTTTGACCCGCTGACCGGCGAGTTGACCACGTCTGACCCGTGTGGGCCCAAGTTGACTTCCCCCCTGAGCCTATGACAGGTGGGGCCGACCTGTTAATTAGTTTAGGATTAGTGCTAACTAATTTTAGTTAGTTTAGGTCACTGACATGTGGGCCCAGGCCCCACTAACAGTTAGTTAGTATTAACTTAATTATGTTAGTTAGCTGAGACACTGACAGACAGGGCCCACCAGTCAGGTTTGACTGGCCCTAGCGCCTTTGACTCGCTGACATCACAGTGACGTAGTGCTGACGCAATTATTCATTTTCTGGATTTATTTTTATATAGGAAATTCTAGAAAATAGCCAAAACTTCTAAAATTCATAAAAAATCAACCATAGCTCCAAATCAAACAAATTATATATGAAAAATGATCAAAAAAATTCAGTCTATCCATCTGTAATGGTTTCATGCATGAAAAACCACTTTAACCTTGCTGTTTAGGTGAAACAAGCTAACACACTTATTATGCATAGGAACTTTAACTTCCATTTGAATCTTTGGTTCAAATGGACCCATTTCAACTTGTTTCACATTGCATTAGGCAGGACACATCATTTTGCCATGTCATAGCATGCAACATATTTTTGCATATTGTCATGTGTTGATTATGTTCTGTGTGTCCTTCGTGGTAGGTCCTGCCTCCGAGGATATCTCTGAGTATCCAACTGAAGGGCAGTACCCTACTACCACTCCATCAGGCAAGCAACCCATTTGATCATATCAATACAATCCCATGTTCTCGCCTCTGCTCTCATTTATTGCATTAAGACAACAATGTTTCAAACTGCTGTGTGCTACGGTAGTTGAACCCTTATCCTCTGCATGACCTGTCATTGCCACAGTAACTAGATGAAACCCACTGGCATGTGTAGGAGTTGATTGAGCCATGTATGTGTTTCCTACCTTGCTATGCCTGCTATGCTTAGAGTTGTGTCAGGTCTGGTTCATCTGGGTGATGGGCTAGAGTGAAATGATTATGTCAGTAAGATGAGAGATGTGTTGAACATGATTTGGTAAAGGTATCGATAAGAGGCCATGTAGGAGTACATGGTGGGTTGTTTCATTGAGGCCGTCCCTAAGAACTGAGATATGTATGTGTGATTTTAAGAATCAGCTACTACCATGCATTGGGATCCTTAATTGAGCCTCTTGGCTTCTTAATCACCCTAGTACTCTGTCCAGGAGTTGCAAATAGTTTCTGGTGTTTGTAGGTTATGTGTTGGCGGCCGTGCGTAGCGCTGACCCTAGGGGTGGGCTATGTTGCGGTAGATACACCGTGGCCGGGTATGCCGGGCGCCCGTTTGGCGTCTCCGGACCCCGTTCACATCGTTCGGGGCCGTATGTGGAAACCTCGACCGGACTCCCTGCGGATGGAACCTGGATAGGTGATAAACCTGGACTAGAGACTTGAGTGTTTAGGTAGGCCGTGGCCGGCACCCTCGTTGGGCTTCCGCTTGAAGGTTGCCGAGTACATGTCGTGTAAACGGCGGTAAGTGGTGAGAGCGTGTATGAAGAAGTACACCCCTGCAGGGTTAACATCATCTATTCGAATAGCCGCGTCCGCGGTAAAGGACTACTTGGTTGCCTATACAGTTCATAGACAAGTTAATGGTTACTACTAAAAGACTCAAGATAAGTGTGAGTACCGATGATGGCCCTCTCGTAGGATGACGAGGGAGGATCCCCGATGGAGTATTGTGTTGGTGATTAGTGGACTCGTGTGCGAAAACTATTTTACTAGTGGTGTCCCGTAGGATAGCTTAGCCAAGAGTCAAAGCTGGCTTGCTGCAATAACTCCACCACCTTCTTGAGAATGAGCATGTATAGTAGGTTCTGATGTAATACTTGCTGAGTACCTTTGTACTCATGTTTGCTTAATTACTGTTTTCAGACGACAACACCGCCCCCTGCAATGGGTTTTATGTAGATCTCGACGTCGATGAGTGACTTGCCACCCAGGTGGTGATCCTGGCCATGGAGGGCCCTATGTAGATAGACAGGCTTCGAGAAGCCTTCTTGCTTTCTAGTGTCTGTACTCAGACTATTTGCTTCCGCATGTGCTTGTATGCTTGTATGACTTGAGTGTCGGGTCATGTGACCCCTACCTTTATGAACATGTTATATATGGCTCTCTTAAGCCTTTAAATAAAGTACTTGAGTTGTAGAGTTTTGTTGTGATGCCATGTTGTATTGCACATATCGAGCATATTGTGTGTATGATTGAAATGCTTGGTATGTGTGGGATCCAACAATCTAGTTGTTTATCCTTGGCAGCCTCTCTTATGGGGAAATGTAGTCTAGTGCTCCTTGAGCCATAGTAGTCTGCTACAGCCCGGTTCACCGGAGTCCTGCTAGCCCAGCACTACTGCTCAGGACACTTGACTGGCCGGCATGTGTTTCACTTCGTTCCTATGTCTGTCCCTTCAGCGAAATGTCACGCGGTGACTTCCGGAGTCCTGCCTAGCTTGCTACAGCCCGGGTTCCTCGGAGTCCTGTTAGCCCAGTGCTACAGCCCAGATTCACACGCTGATGACCGACATGCTTGATGTGATTCATGTATGCTTGTCCCCATAGGTTTGTGCCGCTTTGGGTTCACGACTAGCCATGTCGGCCCGCATTCTCTGTCATATGGATGCTAGCGACACTATCATATACGTGAGCCAAAAGGCGCAAATGGTCCCGGGCCATGGTAAGGCGACACCCGTGGGGATACCGTGCGTGAGGCCGCAATGTGATATGAGGTGTTACTGGCTAGATCGATGTGACTTGGAATCGGGGTCCTGACATTGAATTTCTGGATAGCATAAAAGGATACTTGAATTAGAATTTTTCAATAAAAGACCTCGGTGAAGCTGCTTACATATTGGGCATCAAGATCTATAGAGATAGATCAAGACGCTTGATAAAATTTTCATCAAGTACATACCTTGACAAGTTTTTGAAGTAGTTCAAAATGGAACAGTCAAAGAAGGAGTTCTTGCCTGTGTTGCAAGGTATGAAGTTGAGTAAGGACTCAAAACCTGACCACAACAGAAAATAGAAAGAGAACGAAAAGTCATTCCCTATGCCTCAGTCATAGGTTCTATAAAGTATGATATGCTGTGTACAAGACCTATTGTATACCTTAGCATGATTTTGCAAGGGAGTACAATAATGATCTAGGAGTAGATCACTAGATAGCGGTCAAAATTATCCTTAGAGGACTAAGGAAATATTTCTTGGTTATGGAGGTGATAAAAGAGTTTGTCATAAAGAGTTACGTCGATACAAGCTTTTGACACCGATCTAGATGACTCTAAGTCTCGATCTAGATACATATTAAAAGTGGGAGCAATTAGCTAGAGTAGCTCCGTGCAGAGTATTGTAGACAAAGAAATTTGCAAAATACATACAGATCTGAATGTTGCCAACCCGTAGACTAAACTTCTCTCACAAGCAAAACATGATCACTCTTTGGGTGTTAATCACATAGCGATGTGAACTAGATTATTGACTCTAGTAAACCCTTTGGGTATTAGTCACATGAAGATGTGAACTAATCACATAAAGATGTGAACTATTGGTGTGAAATCACTATTGGGGAATGTAGTAATTTCAAAAAAATTCCTACACACACGCAAGATCATGGTGATGCATAGCAACGAGAGGGGAGAGTATCATCTACGTACCCTCGTAGACCGTAAGCGGAAGCGTTATGAGAACGCGGTTGATGTAGTCGTACGTCTTCACGATCCGACCAATCCAAGTACCGAACGTACGACACCTCCGAGTTCAGCACACGTTCAGCTCGGTGACGTCTCACGAACTCCGATCCAGCAGAACTTCGAGGGAGAGTTCCGTCAGCACGACGGCGCGATGACGATGATGATGATGCTATCGACGCAGGGCTTCGCCTAAGCACCACTACGATATGACCGAGGTGGATTATGGTGGAGGGGGGGCACCGCACACGGCTAAAAGATCAACTAATCAACTTGTGTGTTCATGGGGTGCCCCCTTGCCCCCGTATATAAAGGAGGGAGGAGGAGGAGGCAGGCCCTAGAGGGGGCGCGCCAAGTGTGGGGAGTCCTACTAGGACTCCCAAGTCCTAGTAGGATTCCCCTTTTCCTTTTCGGAGTAGGAGAGAAGAAAGAAGGAAAGAGAGAGGGAGTAGGAAAGGGCAAGGGGGGGGTGCCCTTTCCCTTAGTCCAATTCGGACCCATGGGGGGGCACCTCCTTCCCTTTGTCCTGCCTCCTCTATTCCCGTATGGCCCAATAAGGCCCAATTCTTCTCCCGACGAATTCCCGTAACTCTCCGGTACTCCGAAAAATACCCGAATCACTCGGAACCTTTCCGATGTCCGAATATAGCCCTCCAATATATCGATCTTTATGACTCGACCATTTCGAGACTCCTCGTCATGTCCCCGATCTCATCCGGGACTTCGAACAAACTTCGGTCATCAAATCACATAACTCATAATAAAAATCGTCACAGAACATTAAGCATGCGGACCCTACGGGTTCGAGAACTATGTATACATGACCGAGACTCACCTCCTTTCAATACCCAGTAGCGGAACCTGGATGCTCATATTGGTTCCTACATATTATACGAAGATCTTTATCGGTCAAACCGCATAACAACATACATTGTTCCCTTTGTCATCGGTATGTTACTTGCCTGAGATTCGATCGTCGGTATCTCAATACCTAGTTCAATCTCGTTACCGGCAAGTCTCTTTACTCGTTCTGTAATGCATTATCCCACAACTAACTCATTAGTCACATTGCTTGCAAGGCTTATAGTGATGTGCATTACCGAGAGGGCCCAGAGATACCTCTGCGACAATCGGAGTGACAAATCCTAATCTCGATCTATGCCAACTCAACAAGTACCATAGGAGACACCTGTAGAGTACCTTTATAATCACCCAGTTACGTTGTGACGTTTGGTAGCACACAAAGTGTTCCTCCGGTATTCGGGAGTTGCATAATCTCATAGTCATAGGAACATGTATAAGTCATGAAGAAAGCAATGGCAACAAACTAAACGATCATCGTGCTAAGCTAACGGAATGGGTCAAGTCAATTAGATCATTCTCTAATGATGTGATTCCGTTAATCAAATGACAACTCATGTCTATGGCTAGGAAACTTAACCATCTTTGATTCAACGAGCTAGTCAAGTAGAGGCATACTAGTGACACTCTGTTTGTCTATGTATTCACACATGTACTAAGTTTCTGGATAATACAGTTCTAGCATGAATAATAAACATTTATCATGATATAAGGAAATAAATAATAACTTTATTATTGCCTCTAGGGCATATTTCTTTCAGTCTCCCACTTGCACTAGAGTCCATAATCTAGTTCACATCTTTATGTGATTAGTTCACATCTCCATGTGACTAATACCCAAAGGATTTACTAGAGTCAGTAATCTAGTTCACATCGCTATGTGATTAACACCCAAAGAGTGATCATGTTTTGCTTGTGAGAGAAGTTTATGTTGGGATCGTAGCAGAAATTTAAAATTTTCTACGCATCACCAAGATCAATCTATGGAGTAATCTAGCAATGAGGGGAAGGGGAGTGCATCTACATACCCTTGTAGACCGCTAAGCGGAAGCGTTGCAAGAACGCGGATGAGGTAGTCGTACTCATGGCGATTCAGATCGCAGTCGATTCCGATCTAAGCGTCGAACAACGGCGCCTCCGCGTTCAACACACGTGCAGCCCGATGACGTCTCCCATGCCTTGATCCAGCAAGGAGAGAGGGAGTGGTTGCGGAAGACTCCATCCAGCAGTAGCACGACAGCGTGGTGGTGGTGGAGGAGCATGGTACTCCAGCAGGGCTTCGCCAAGCACTACGAGAGACGAGGAGGGAGAGAGGTAGGGCTACGCCTTGGGAGAGAGAGACTCGTGTCTTGGGCAACCCTAAAACCTCCACTATATATAGGGGGAGGGGAGGGGCTGAGCCCCCAACTAGGGTTCCCTCCCTAAGGGTGGCGGCAGCCCCCAGATCCCATCTGGGTGGCGGCCAAGGGGGAGAGAGAGGGGGACGCACCTAGGGTGGGCCTTAGGGCCCATCTGCCCCTAGGGTTTGCCCCTCTCCTCTTGAGGGAGCCTTGGGCCTTGGTAGGAGGCGCCCCAGCCCACCTAGGGGCTGGTACCTTCCCACTCTTGGCCCATGCAAGCCTCCGGGGCTGGTGGCACCTCCCGGTGGACCCCCGGAACCCTTCCGGTGGTCCCGGTACATTACCGGTGATGCCCGAAACACTTCCGGTGGCCAAATCCACACTTCCTATATATCAATCTTTACCTCCGGATCATTCCAGAACTCCTCGTGACGTCTGGGATCTCATCCGGGACTCTAAACAACATTCAGTAACCGCATACATACTTTCCCTATAACCCTAGCGTCATCGAACCTTAAGTGTGTAGACCCTACGGGTTCGGGAATCATGCAGATATGACCGAGACATCTCTCTGGTCAATAACCAACAGAGGGATTTGGATACCCATGCTGGCTCCCACATGTTCCACGATGATCTCATCGGATGAACCACGATGTCAAGGATTCAATCAATCCTGTATACAATTCCCTTTGTCTACTGGTATGATACTTGCCCGAGATTCGATTGTCGGTATCCCGATACCCTGTTCAATCTTGTTATCGGCAAGTCTCTTTACTCGTTCCGTAACACATCATCCCGTGATCAACTCCTTGGTCACATTACACGGAGTGACAAATCCTAGTCTCGATTCGTGCCAACCCAACAGACACTTTTGGAGATACCCGTAGTGCACCTTTATATCCACCCAGTTACGTTGTGACGTTTGGTACACCCAAAGCATTCCTACAGTATCTGGGAGTTGCACAATCTCATGGTCTAAGGAAATGATACTTGACATTAGAAAAGCTTTAGCATACGAACTACACGATCTTGTGCTACGCTTAGGATTGGGTCTTGTCCATCACATCATTCTCCTAATGATGCGATCCCGTTATCAACGAATGTCCATGGTGAGGAAATCGTAACCATCTGTTGATCAACGAGCTAGTCAACTAGAGGCTTACTAGGGACATGGTGTTGTCTATGTATCCACACATGTATCTGAGTTTCCTATCAATACAATTCTAGCATGGATAATAAATGATTATCATGAACAAGGAAATACAATGATAACTAATTTATTATTGCCTCTAGGGCATATTTCCAACAGTCTCCCACTTGCACTAGAGTCAATAATCCAGTTCACATCGCTGTGTGATCAACACTCAAGGTCACATCGCCATGTGACTAACACTCAATGAGTTTACTAGAGTCAATAATCCAATTCACATCATTATGCGATTAACACTCAATGAGTTCTGGGTTTGATCATGTTATGCTTGTGAGATAGGTTATAGTCAACGGGTCTGCAACAATCAGATCCGCATGTACTTCGCAAAACTTTATGTCATATCATAGATGCTGCTACCACGTTCCACTTGGAGCTATTCCAAATGGTTGCTCCATTATACATATCCGGTTTTTCTACTCATAGTCATCCGGATAGGTGTTAAAGCTTGCATCGACGTAACTCTTAACGTCGAACTCTTTATCACCTCCATAATCGAGAAATATTTCCTTATTCCTCTAAGGATAATTTTGACCACTGTCCAGTGATCCACTCCTGGATCACCTTTGTACCCTCTTGCCAGACATGTGGCAAGGCACAAATCAGGTGCGGTACTCAGCATGGCATACCATATAGAGCCTATGACAAAAGCATAGGGGACGACCTTCGTCCTTCCTCTTTCTTCTACCGTGGTCAAGCTTTGAGTCTTAATCAACTTCACACCTTACAACTCAGGTAAGAATCCCTTCTTTGACTGATCTATTTTTAACTCCTTCAAAATCATGTCAAGGTGTGTGTTCTTTGAAAGTATCATCAGGCGTCTTGATCTATCTCTATAGATCTTGATGCCCAATATGTAAGTAGCTTTATGTAACGCCCTCGATGCGGCTATATCTCCTACGTGTCGAAGCATGACTTAGAGGCATAAACGCATTGAAAGCAATGTCGCAAGTAAGGTAATCTTCACAACAACCCATGTAAATAGATAATAGGGGAAAGGTACATAGTTGGCTTACACTCGCCACGTCAAACAAATACATAAATAACATTACAATCATCCAATACACTCATGGTCCGACTACGGTACCAAAATAAAAGATCAAACCCAACATGCGACACGGTCCCGATCGCCCCAACTGGGCACCACTACTGATCATCAGGGAAAGACACATAGTAACGGCATGAGTCTTCGTCGAACTCCCACTTGAGCTCAAGCGCATCATCTGGAATGGAGTCATCGGGCCCTGCATCTGGTTTGGAAGTAATCTGTGAGTCACGGGGACTCAGCAATCTCGCACCCTCGCGATCAAGACTATTTAAGCTTATAGGTAAGGCAAGGTAATATGTGAAGCTGCAGCAAGTGACTAGCATATATGGTGGCTAACCTGTTCGCAAAAGAGAGCGAGAAGAGAAGGCAAAGCACGAACTAAAAACTATAGAACAACCTACGACAAACATTACTGCAACACCGTGTTCACTTCCCGGACTCCGCCGAGAAGAGACCATCACGGTTACACACGCGGTTGATTCATTTTAATTAAGTCAAGGTTCATGTTGTCTACAATCGGACATTAAAAAATCCCATCCGCCCATAACCGCGGGCACGGCTTTCGAAAGTTCAAATCCCTGCAGGGGAGTCCCAACTTAGCCCATCACAAGCTCTCACGGTCAACGAAGGATAAACCTTGTCCCGAGACATTCCGATCAGACTCGGCATCCCGGTTCTACAAGACAACTTCGACAATGGTAAAACAAGTCCAGCAACACCGCCCGAATATGCCGACAAATCCCGATAGGAGCTGCACATATCTCGTTCTCAGGGCACACTCAGATGAGACTAGCTACGAGTAAAACCAACCCTCAAGTTTCCCCGAGGTGGCCCCGCAGGCAGCTCAGTCGGACCAACACTCAGAGGAGCACTGGCCCAGGGGGGTTTAAATAAGATGACCCTCGGGCTCCGAAAACCCAAGGGAAAAAGAGGCTAGGTGGCAAATGGTAAAACCAAGGTTGGGCATTGCTGGAGGAGTTTTATTCAAGGAGAACTGTCAAGGGGTTCCCATTATCACCCAACCGCGTAAGGAACGCAAAATCCGGGAACATAACACCGATATGACGGAAACTAGGGCGGCAAGAGTGGAACAAAACACTAGGCAAAAGGCCGAGCCTTCCACCCTTTACCAAGTATATATATGCATGAAGATAACAAGATAATATAATGATATCTCAACAATAAACAATGTTCCAACAAGGAACGATCTCCAATCTTCACCTGCAACTAGCAACGCTATAAGAGGGGCTGAGCAAAGTGGTAACATAGCCAATCAACGGTTTGCTAGGACATGGTGGGTTAGAGGTTTGACATGGCAATTTGGGAGGCATGATAAGCAAGTGGTAGGCAACGTAGCATAGGCATAGCAAAAGAGCGAGCATCTAGCAAGCAAACATAGAAGTGATTTCGAGGGTACGATCATCTTGCCTGCAAAGTTGTCAGAGTTGACTGGATCCTCAAAAGCAAACTCAACGGGCTCCTCGTTAGCGAACTCGTCTCCCGGCTCTACCCAAACAAGACAAACAAGCAAAAGGAACACAATCAACCATGTGCAAAGCTCAAACAACATGATGCAAACATGGTATGCTATGCGGGATGCGATATGTGATGCATATGCAAGATTTGACAAGGAATGATTGAACCTGTCCTCAACTTGAAATCCAAGAGTGCCACTGGAAAGGTGAGGTGATTTTGGTTGAAATCAATATAAAGAACACCAGAATCGGATGCACGGTTTGGAAATGGCAAGCAAAACAAATATGATAACGGTCTGCGATAAACAGCAAGTAGCCATCTAAATGCATCAAGATAATTATGCTACAACACTCAAACATGGCAACAAAATACATGGCAGGGATCCACTCATGATGCTTGACAAAAGATGAACACCGAGCTACGGCCAATTCATCCATTAACAGGTTCAAACAAGCATGGCAAAAATGCAAACGATAACAGATTTCAGACTTAGTGAAATTAACACAAGTCTGGAATTTCAGATCAGGTAGCACACTTTGGAGCATGAAAACTATATGCTATAGGAACTTAACATGGCAAAGCAAGGCATGACATGAAGCTACTCAAAGCACTTAACAAAAGTCCCTTAGTGACCTTGAGCCAAAAGGGATCAGAAAATACAATTGCAAGCATGTGAACATGGCTAAAGCATAATCAGCTTACAGACTTGGAGAAAAACTGGAACATGCAAATCTGTTAACGAGTAGGCATGTTCACGAGCTCGATGCACTCACTACGGAGCAAGGCATGACAAACTAAGCATACACCCATCAAGAATACATATCGTAGAAGCTACACATGGCAAGAACAACAACATAGCATGCATGGATCAACAACAACATCCTCGGCAAAATCGCTAACAAGTCAACAATCTACCAGGATTCACGAAATAGCAAAAGTAGAGCTCGATTGACTCAAGCTAGGGTGCTCCATAATTGCAAACAAAGACATGGATGGATAGAGCACCACAATATTAACAAATCATCCTTACTGATCATCCTCAAAAGATGCACGGATCACTAGGAAACAACATGAACATATGGCATATTGATAAAAATAGATCAAGGACTTAGTGAAATTCTAAGTCCCTGAAATCAGCATTAACGAATGCACTACTTTGCAAGCTTGTGCTAGTCACCACACATATCACAAAAATACATGGTAAGCACCTATGTAAAGATGGCAAAGCATTTAACAAAACTCATGTAGAGCTCAGGAGCATATCATGCACACATTAATCATGGCAAAAATGACAAATAGCTAATTGATGCAGCAGATCTGACAATTATCTCAAATAGCTCTCTTCCAACAGCATTTCGGGCATCAAGATGAGCTCAAATGAAAATGATGCAATGAGATGAAATGATGTAATCTCTGAGAAGAACATTTTGATATGCTACACGCCCAAAACGGAGCTACGGATGCGGAGTTACAGCATGATGAAAAAGTGCAATTTAATTAGGGTTTTGGGGAAAGTCAACCCTTCGGGATCCAGATCCAGATCTGGCATGGTTCACGATGCGCTCGCTGGAGTTCGCTGTAGCTCGCCGGACTTGGAGCTTGTGACGGCCGGAGAGAGGAGAAGCTCACCGGAGGAGGACTTGCCGGGCTTGAGGGAGGCCGGGGCGGCGGGCGCGGACGACGAGGCGACCTCTGGCGGCGCGCGACGGCTCGGGGAGGAGGAAAGGCGGTGCGGTGGAGCTCTCCTGCAGCTCGGGTGGTGAGCCGGCGTGCGGCGGCGGGGCCGCGCTGGAGATGGAGACGAGGGCGCGGGGCGGCGGGCGGCGGCCGATGGGCCTCGGGGGGCCCGAGACGGGCTCGGCAGGCCGCGGGCGCTAAGGCGGTGATGCGGTCCCCCGCGGGATAGGTGGCAGCGCGCTATTGGCTGGGTGCAGCGGGCGGACGTGTCCGGCGCGTCCTGACGTTGTCCGGCGCGTGGAGAGGAAGGGGAGCTAGGGTTTGGGGAAGAAGATCCGAAAATTTCAGGAGAGGGTCTATATATAGGCATAGAGGGAGCTAGGAGAGTCCAAATGAGGTGCGGTTTTCGGCCACGCGATCGTGATCGAACGACCGAGATGATGGAGAGATCTTAGGTGGGTTGTTGGGCCAAATTGGAAGGGTGTTGGGCTGCAACACACACGAGGCCTTCTCGGTCCCTCGGTTAACCGTTGGAGTATCAAACGAAGTCCAAATGGTACGGAACTTGATAGGCGGTCTACCGGTAGTAAACCAAGGCCGCTTGGAAAATCTTGGTCCAATCCGGAAATGTTTAACCCCCACACACAAAAAGAAGGTAGAAAGGACCACCGGAGGAGATAGGAGCGCCGGAATGCAAAACGGACAACGGGGAAAATGCTCGGATGCATGAGACGAACACGTATGCAAATGCAATGCACATGATGACATGATATGAGATGCATGACAACGACAACAACACACGGAGACAAAAGCCCGAACCCGAGGAAATAAAATAACTTAGCACCGGAAACGACAAGAGTTGGAGTACATATAAGGTAAATTACATCCGGGGTGTTACACTTTATCCAGGTCTTCCTTTGAAAATCACTCTTCAAACAACCGTTTATGCTTTCCAAAAATTCTACATTATTTCAGATCAACAATATGTCATCCACATATACTTATCAGAAATGTTGTAGTGCTCCCACTCAGTTTCTTGTAAATACAAGTTTCTAGCAAACATTGTATAAACCTAAAAGCTTTGATTACTCCATCTAAGCATATATTCCGACTCCGAGATGCTTGCTCTAGTCCATAGAAGGATCGCTAGAGCCAGCATACCTTTTAGCATCCTTAGGATCGACAAAACCTTTTATTGTATCACATACAACTTTTTCTTACGAAAACTGGTAAGAAAACTTGTTTTGACATCCATCTGTCAGATTTCATAATCGAAAAATACAGCTAATGCTAACATGATTTTGACGGACTTAAACATCGCTACGGGTGAGAAAATCTCATCGTAGTCAACTCCTTGAACTTGTGAAAAGACTCTTTGCCACAAGTCGAGCTTCATAGACGGTAACATTTTCGTCCACGTCCGTCTTCTTCTTAAAGATCCATTTATCTCAATGGCTTGCCGATCAACGGGCAAGTCCACCAAAGTCCATACTTTGTTCTGATACATGGATCCTATCTTGGATTTCATGGCTTCTAACCATTTGTCGGAATATGGGCCCAGCATCGCTTCTCCATAGCTCGTAGGTTCATTGTTGTCCAACATGATATCTAAGACAGGATCACCGTACCACTCAGGAGTAGTACATATCCTTGTTGACCTACGAGGTTTAATAGCAACTTGATCCGAAGCTTCATGATCACTATCTGTCGGATTTCGGGTTCCGGCAGACCCTTGAGGTTCGAACACTGGGGTGCGCGCGGAGATCTCTCCCCTACCGATCTACGTCCAATCTCCTCGCGTGATCTAAGCTGGAAACAACGAACAACACAAGGGACACAAGGTTTATACTGGTTCGGGCCATCGTTGTGGTGTAATACCCTACTCCAGTGTGTGGTGTGGTGGATTGCCTCAGGGGGCTAAAGATGAACAATACAAAGGAAGAATAGCCTCGCGAGAGGTGTTCTTGAGCTGGTGCGATGAACTGCTAGGGTGAGTTCAGTCGCCTCTCTCTCTCTCTGCTAGGGTTCTACCAGATCTCTCCCCTCTACTCTGTGGTGGCTAGCTCTATTTATAGAGGCCCTGGGCCTCTCCCCAAACAATGAGCGGGAAGGGCGCCAATAATTGGCCATTTTGAAGGGGAACATATAGTACAAGTTATCCTGACCAAAGGTGGTCTTCGGCTGCCAAAAGTACTGGTGATGACGCCATCTTGGGCTCCACGGTGACCTCCGTCCCGCCGCTCTTCTGGTCTTGGTCTCATTGCACCGGAATGGCAACCTTTGCCCGATGACTTGGCCTGTGCTTGCCCCCTTTGCACCAAAGAGGAAACAAGGACACTGCGCAGACCGGCGCCCGCCTGGCACCCGCCTAGTCTCGATCGTCATGGCTTGCGTCACAGGCTCTTCGCGAGGTACCCCTGCCTTGACCTCTCCTCCTCCTCGTGAGCCTGCCTAACGAGGCTGCCTCTGAGGAAGCTTCCTGTCGTCCGCCCCGAGAGGCTTGGCCCCTCGCGAGGGTCTTGAGCTTGAGCTGATGAAGATGGGCTGCGCTGGGCCCCCACTCGAGCCACGCCGCAGGCCGTAGGCAGGCAAGTCTGGGGACCCCCATTCCCAGAACACCGACAGTAGCCCCCGGGCCCAAGGCATGCCCGGGCTTGGCCTAGCAGGAAAGCGAAGGGGCAAGCGCGAAGCGCCGCGGCCCCTAACAGCCTGCGGCCTTGGGCGCCGCGTGGCGATTGATTGGATGTGGGCGACTGCGCTTTGCCATGATGCCTCGGCGACTGCACGACTTGGTCAGTCCCTGCATGCAGAGAAACCGATCATGATTACCTGCGATCGTGGTGCTCGGCGGTTGGCCTCCTCCAGCTATAAGTACGGGGCCGCGCGAGCCCCTTCATCCCGTGCCTTCTTGCTGCTCCTTTTCTTATTC